>NC_086375.1:21303917-21603917 GCF_036588685.1 Mytilus trossulus
ATTCTTGGGCCTCTTTGATATGCTGAATCTAAACATGTACTTAGATTTTTGATTATGGGCCCAGTTTTCAAGTTGGTCCAAATCAGGATCTTAAATTATTATATTAAGTATTGTGCAATAGCAAGTCTTTTCAATTGCACAGTATTGTGCAATGGCAAGAAATATCTTATTTCACAATATTGTGAAATAGCAAATTTTTTTTTAATTAAGAGTTATCTTTCTTTGTCCAGTAAAGAAAGCAAGAAATATCTGCAAGAAATTTTTTTAATTGGAGTTATCTTTCTTTGTCCAGAATCAACTTAAATCTTCGTTATATACAATATACAATGTATATTCACTTTTTACTACCAACTGATAAATTTAAATAATCTTTACCATTCAGTGATAACAAGCAGTTTTTTTACATCTTAATATTTTATGATGTATTTAAATGAGTAGTAATTGTTGCAAACTCCATTAGAATATCTTAATTGAAATTAGTTTTGGAATAAGGGAAAGGGGGATGTGATTAAAAAATTGGGTTCAATTTTTCTCATTTGAAATTTCATAAATTAAAAGAAAATTTCTTCAAACATTTTTTTGAGAGGATTAATATTCAACAGCATAGTGAATTGCTCTAAGAGAAAACAAAAATTTTAAGTTCATTGAATACATTCATTCTGTGTCAGAAACCTATGCTGTGTCAACTATTTAATCACAATCTAAATTTAGAGTGGACTCCAGCTTGAATGTTGTGTCCATACTTGCCCCAACTGTTCAGGGTTCAACCTCTGCGGTCGTATAAAGCTACGCCCTGCGGAGCATCTGGTATAGTGATATTAAGATGATAACACAATATTGACTGCTGTACCCCTATTTTTGACCTTTTTACTCTTTGAGTATGTTTGTTTTGTTCATGCATCGTTGACAATGTAATGGAATTTAATGCGACTTGTCATACAAGTTAGAGGTTTAGCTAACTATAAAACCAGGTTCAATCCACCATTTTCTACATTAGAAAATGTCTGTACCAAGTCAGGAATATGACAGTTGTTATCCATTCGTTTGATGTGTTTGGACTTTTGATTTTGGCTTTTTCTTTTGAATTTTCCTCGGAGTTCAGTATTTTTGTGTTTTTACTTTTTTTCATACATCATTTCAAGGAGAAAGTACCTATGCTTATATATTCCAGACCATATAAGTATTTGGATTGTACGTGTACCGTCCAGTACGAGTATACTCATATGATCTAGTACGAGCTTGACCGTACATGTATTTGGAACATATGGGTTTATTTTAGACACATATTTATCAAAATACTTTTATTGAGTATTACTTATTAATATAAGCCAGTTAAGGGAATAAAGTGGAAAACATTACATCAATTGAAATTGAATAATTCTGTATTAAATTGTCTGTTTCAATCTTATTTTAGCATTCTCGTCCCTGGTGACATGTGCTGACGGAAGGAACATCATATTTCTTACATTTACATGTCTTACATTTCCATGTTTTGTTCATGCCTGTTCCTTTGCATTTGCACCCATGCTTGTTTTGCAGCAGCATGCAATGAAATTCCTTTTGTTTTACAGATTGCATTTTCAATTTTGTATGTCAAAAGTTCTATTGCACTCATAACCTAACAATATGCCAAATAATAGTTTGTATAAAATTACATCCTTACCAATAATATCAGCAACCCTACATCCAGAGTTACTCTTCTCATAGTAACAAATATAAAAAAGAAGATGTGGTATGATTGCCAATGAGACAACTATCCACAAAAGACCAAAATGAAAACTTTTTCATTCTTTGCTTACTTTTTAACACTATTTTATTATAGTTTTTATTTTTTTGGGGACTGATTTTTATATAATTTATGTCCATTTTCTTCCATGATATACTGTACAGGAGATTAACTTTTAAATAGTTATAAGTTAAAAGTTAAAACATTAATTTTTTATTTCAATTACAATTGAACTTTTTATATTAATTTAAGATTTCGGTTATGTTGAACTGTGATGTTTATACTTTTAATGATATACATGTATATGTATCGAATAAACTTGACCAACGTCTTATAATCTGGCAGACCGTAAGTGTACATTCAGACCATATGCATATTTTGAAAAAGTATGCATACATGGATCGGACCTAATTCTTTATTGTTATTTAACTGATATATATTTATATGTAAGAGTGGGAAATTTAGATATTTGTGCAACAGATTAGTTGATAAGGTACATCCTACATTTGATTTGCAAGAATTTGGATTGATCGTTTGTCAACAACAATTCATAGTAATGAGGGAAGTTTTTGTTTATTTTATTTGACTTGTTAATATTTTTTGTTGTTGTTATTTGTTTGAATCCTATTAAGTGTCCAGAATTTTGGTCATTGCTATATATATATGGTATAGAGGCGTTTACCACATGCACATCTAGGTTGCCCAAATTTCAAAAGTGTCATAGGTTTGATATATTGGTTTCGAGTTGGAACTTTTTGCAGGTAGGGGGGGTGTCACCGGATATATGTATCAATTTTGTTTCATTATTGAACATATTGTGTTATTTGTGTTATCAGTGTTATATGTTTCACATTCATATCATATTCATATTAATGTTTCTTGACGATTGATGGCAAATAGTTTTACGCTGCATATTTTGAAACAATTTATTGCTTTGTACATTATGTTTGGTTTTACGTACTGAATATTTAAATTAGTACAATAGAAAATTAAAGCAATTCTTTATCATTATTTAAATTTCATTTATATATATTCAAATGGCATGAGTTGTGCATGAACTCAAAGCGCGTCAAAATTAACCATATATACATGTACACTATTATAAGCACTTTTCGAGATAGTGACTGGTCCATATTACACTCAGGAAGGTGGAAGACGAAAGTCACTGCTTCAGGTACAAAATGTACTTGTAACTTTATATATTCTTTTAGCCTTGTTTAAAATGTTTCAATTAAAGTTAAGTTACTTTAGGTTTTTCAAATATATAGAATTCAGTATGGCTTGAAAGCCGCATTTTGGTATACAAGTTAATGACAGAATAGAGCTCTGTTGCATGCAAATATTTTAGTCAAATATATTGTTCATATTTATTAGAACACAATTGTAAACTTAGTTTTTCAATTTACAATTTTCATACTTTCAGATTAATATCATAGGATATCTTAAAATTGGACAACTGGGTTAATGCAGAAAATGGCCCACACTTATCACCACGCCTAAAGTCTTTGTGCTTTATGGTGTCTTAATCTTCACCCTAGTCTGCGATATTGGTGTCCCATTTTTCCAGCGACAATAATTTGCCCTTAAGAAACTCCAATCTCCACCACAAAACATATGCATCAATTGAACTGCCCATCTTAATTCTATACTATAATAAAATGCCGCACTGAGCAAATCCTGAACAGTTGACTTTGGATTCAAACAAATGTTGTCATAGTTCTTGAGAAAAAAACAAATATAAACCCCTTAAAGAAATTGGAAAGAAAAAACGCCACCCCCTTGGAATAATTTCCTCCAAACTCAATGCCTGCCTTTCATTTGTAGTATGGAACCATGTTGTTTTTTTCGGGGTTCGTAAACTCGGTAAATTGTAACAAAACCCTGCGATTGAAAGTTGGCCACGGTTCGTTTTATCGAGAAAAAAAAGGGGGGACTGAGCGGAACAAATTAAGATTATTCATGTCTGTTTAAGCTTCCTACTTAGAGAAACATCTCAATTGAATATTATTTTGTAATGTTAATTCGATGTCAATGTCTACAAAACTGCTTTATTTATCGACTTTGTTTTTGAAGCGAGTAACAAACTGTCGGGCTTTATCTTTCGATGTTCTCAGGACATATCCTCATGATATAGATAAGCCATATTATACATTTAGGTATCGAATGGACTGCAAAGATGTGTTAAGGTTGATTCTAATTGGTTTAAAAAGTCACGTGTGAAATCCTCAGAAGTGAAACTACATATTGATAGTTGTTAGATCTCAAATGCAGTATAACGTAATCAGAGATCAATATTTTAATTAGATTGTAATTTCTGTTTCATTTCAGTGTTATCGTGTGAAGAGTTGTCGCATTGGCAATCGTATCACCTCTGCTTTTACATATTTGATTTTGACATCCCATATTTGATTCTCTTATAATGTGGGCTGTAACCAATCTTTTCATTTGCGAAAAAAACCCAAAGCAAACCCAACCATTTTTCTGTAGGAATAGAAAAAGAAATCATTTGTTTTGAACTTTAGTAACAATAAATCAGTGAGCAAGACAAATATAGTTCCTCAGTGTGTTGTTTTTGTTTCATCACTTAAATATTACTATTGTAAAGTCTATTGTGCTTATGACATACATATGATGTATCATACTTCCGGTGATGACCGTGAGTATTAATATAATTTTACTATTCAAAAAGTCTTAATTTTCCTAAACATTTTTTTCTCTCTAAAACATTTTCTAATTGTTTTTCTGGTTTTGTTTTCTAGTCTAACATTTATGAAAATATCACATAAAGCCGGTAAAATCGTCTACCATATAAAACTATATAGTATTTCTGCTTAAAAGCAAAATGTCAAACGCATGTGTTCTCAGAAGACATGTGAATTTATTTTAGAACATGATCTATCCTTGAACCGAAAAAAAATAATTGAAATAGACATCTCTATTAAGAAATCATTAAGATGCCAATATGTAAACTTGTTCGGCCCTGTCAAATGCTAAATTAGTTTTGTGAGCCGTCAGGTGTTTTCTCGATAAGGCTGTTCGTTTAAGTATACAATGATACATTTGATCGAAAGATATCAAATCTGGCCAGCAATCGTTAACATATTCTGAAATATGTGTCCCATAAATTCATTATCTACTCAATCGTATAGGTAGAGAAAACCTTTTTATTCAGGGTTAACATTTACTCTTTAAAAACTTGAAGATTATTTTACAAAGCGATATACATGCTTATATATTGGCAATAGATTATCTAAATCGAAAACTCAAAGGGTTGAAGGTAATTCATGGACTTGTTAAGTTGCTCTCGTCTGAATTTGCATGACATATTTGTTACTGGTTGCAGAGCAAAGAAGAAATGACCAATCAGACTCAATCCAGCGTTGATTCAATGAAGAATCGATCCGAAAGTCGTGTTCTGAATCCAGGATATGGGACATTATAGATCGCCTAAAATTATTTAACAAAGTAAACATAATATATGACCTCGACTGAAGTGTAACAGTAGTTATATAAACATGTATATTATTAATGTCTAGGATGGCACGTAATGAGACGGAAATGATATACTATCAGAAAGCTAATGTAACGTAGCAAAAAATCTCTGACAATTTTCTAAGTAAAATCATCAAAAAAACACAAGTTAAAGTGATTAAAATATTATCAATCAATTAATATTGTACGTCACAAGATAAATGCGTATAGACAGTCACATCAGAAAAAAAAGTAAATTAAAGGCGGCTGTCTATATGATACTTAAGGAATTTGTCATTTCCTGTCGCATTTTAAAGGTTTAAACATTTTGTCCCAAATAATATATGTTAAAGAGTAATCTAGTGACCTTATACCAGATATATGGGTCAGTAAATTCCAAATGTAGCGAGAGCGAACGAATTTGGAGCCATATATATGGAATTTACTAACCCCCGCAAATATCGTAATAGGTCACTAGCACACGGTGTAACGAATTTATCTTACCGACTACTAGTATCTTAACATGATGAATTCAGACGTAGTCGTAAACGCTGATATCACAATTTCAGATAAATACCTCTTACCATAACAATCAAGATTACAGGCTAATGAGCCTTGTTCACTGGGCCGTCCTCAATGAGACACAATGTTAAGCATCTAGTACACCACCAGTACATACTTGTTGGGAAAATACCGAGAGTACAACTGTTTTCGATGACAAAAATATTTATGGTGTTCTTTACAGAATTTAAGAATTTCATGGACTTTTTAATATTTAAATCTAATGTTCTGAAACTTAAAATCTCATACCGCATAGTCAACCTCAACGGTATCATGTGTGTAATACCCAACCTACGATAGTAGAGGGACATTATGTTTTCTGGTTCGTCCGTCCGCCCGTCCGTCCGTGCGTCCGTTCGTGCCACTTCAGGTTAAAGTTTTTGGTAGTTTTTGAAGTTGGAAGTCCAATCAACTTGAAACTTAGTACACCACATGTTCAATATGATATGATCTTTCTAAACAAAAAAATAGATTTTTTCCCAATTTCACGGTCCACTGAGAATATGAAATGATAGTGCGAGTGGGGCATCCGTGTACTGGGGACACATTCTTGTTTTGTTTGTTTTTGCTTAGTTGTGAAATTTATCAATATTTCAAACAAATATGCACAGGTGAAGTATCAGCTATCATGAGTAAATGATTGTTAATATCTGCATATTTTAAATTCATAAAAGAGCCTGCTAATAGAATGAAATGTAAACCTTTCTCTCTGTTAATATTTCTTTAAAATAAGACTATGATTCGGTATAATCAATAAAATTTAGCTTTTGTCATCTTGAAAAACTGATTTTGCTACGAAAGTTAAAATACTCCAGGGCTTTATTTGGAGACAACATTGCAAAACTGGTTCTGAATTAAAAAAAATAGACAAAAAGGCCACTTTACGCTCGGAAACTTGTTATCAGGACCTTAGTATCAACAAGGGCACATTTATTATATTAAGTTTCAACAAGAGGTTGCCATTTTAATAATAAAAAAAGAAGAAAGTGAAACAAAATTGCTCTTTCTTTTTTATGTATTTTCTGGCTTATTGTCATGAGCTAGGATGGCGACCATAAATATCGAGAATTGGATACGCTTCCATTTTCTAATAAAATGGGATCTTTAAGTGGAATATGTCTTGCTGTTTGACGACATAATGAATGTCATGAAAAAAGATTTATGATTGTAATATATTCACTGAAATAAATACTAGTTAAAGAAATTGGTTAATGGGTTAAACACAATCTTTGAAACAGATTGAATGAAATTGGTTTGTGATTTATCTTCTATCTGTTTATCGTTCTTTTACTGGAGTTAATGGACCCCTCTTTTTTTAAATTCCATTTGGTTTGATAACGTATGAAGATTTTATGTGCTAATTTTCATAAAAAACGTAAATAGTGCATTTTTTTTTAATTTGATAAATATACAGCAAAAAATGAAAAAAAAAATTCTTTCGAAAGGGAATATACGGCCCCAATCCGACTTAAGAGCAAATATACAAAATTTCGACCTCATGTCGACCTCATTTCAAAAAGTAGCACATGAAGGTATATTTTTTATCATATTTTTGATTTAATCAGGTAAAAAATAGTCTATATGGGAAATTTAATCAAAATGTAAATACGGGATCAGAACAAGGAAGCCGTGATAAGAAATTAGGGATCTACTGAGCAGGATGACATGAGCGTATGGAAGGACGATAAACTGATGAATCTTCTGTGGTATTACGTCAAACTGTAAAAATGAAGTTCCCCTGAATCTAGACTCCTAATAAGACGACTATTGAAAGGATAACCGATCACCAAAGAATTAACAGACTGGCTTATCGGGTGCTCAAAACCACACATTGCAACACGAACTATTCTGCGACAAATCATGGTTTATCTCCTTTTGAATGATTTGCGTGCCGATCTGAAGAGTCAATTCTTGCCAACCGATGCCTACAGTTTGTTTTTTCCACTTATGATGTTACAATAGGTTTAAGAGAGAATTGTGCGCATGTATATTTTTTTTTCTTTCATCGCCGCATCCATTATTTTTCTGCGCAATACCAGGAGCCTGTCTTCTAATGGTTGCCATAAGTTGCTGTTTATTGTTTCTATTGTATTATTGCTATACCGATCTATAGTTTTTCCATTGATGAAGGTCATACTGTGTCCTTTTCGTGTTTATATTCACTTGTTGTGGTCTCTGATGAATATTTGGAAATCATACCACATCTCGTTAATTCATTACGAGACGACTAGACCACCTTCGTCCGAACGAGCCAAAAAAAACCGCCATTTTATTTAGTAATGGAACAAGATACATGTATCGAAAAGCTTTATCAATAGACCTGTTCCTAAAATATGCGTCGTAGATGTGAAGATGTAGTTGAGTCAATAGAAGGTCATAAACTGTATTAAGTCATGCTAAACTACATTATGCATTGGAACTTTCATCCCTCAGGGTTCTATTTCATATTTTCAGAGAAACATATTTGATCATGTATACTATATTGCTATGGATATTTTCTTTATTTACTTATAAGTATTAAAAACAATATTGATTTCTAAATTTATGTTTTTTTTTATAGACTAGTTAAAGGGAAACTCCGCAAAAAAATGAAAAATTGATATTTTGTTCTTGAAGCATATTAAACAACATGTTCATCAATAAAAAAAATTAATTCTGTATGTTAAAAGATCAAAATCGATTTTTGAAATTAATTATCAGTTCTTGGAAATCGCCATCTTGTCGGTATGTCCGATAGAAAATGTCACGTGACTTCTGGTGATATCTATAAACCACAAAGAAAAAAAAACAGATTCGGGGATTACCGACCGTGCGTTATCATCAATCAATCGGGTATTGCCGCAGACGTCATACATTGTTAAAATGTCTTGCTATTAAGCGTAGGGTTGTTCTGTAAAACAAGGTTGTGACAAAAGTGTACATTATTTTCCCGATCCCACAACACAAGAAAGACATGCAATGCATGGTTGTGCAGCCTTAAAGTAATAGCAAAAAGTTTCATCTATAGCAAGCTCAGTTGGTGTTTGACAACCATTTTGAACAACCTTCTTTCGTGAGAGATTGGTAATTGTATTCTTTTTATAACAAGTGTGGACACAGATAAGTGTGGATAAATATAGGAAGATGTGGTGTGAGTGCCAATGAGACAACTCTCCATCCAAATATAACAATTTAAAAAGTAAACCATTATAGGTTTAAGTACGGCCTTCAACACGGAGCCTTCAAGTTGGCTCACACCGAACAACAAGCTATAAAGTATAAAAGTATGTTTGGATGTTTGACAGTGTCTTATGACAAAAGGAGTTCTGTGTTTTTCCTATATGGTGTTATAAACTGTCTTGCACGGTGACAACAGAACGGAGCATTAGGAGTGTTATTTATTTTATTTTTTTTATGTTCAAGACGGGCATGAAGGAGACAATAATTGCATTAGTTACCAAATTATTATGATAAAATATGTTCTACATCTTTGAATTTTGATAAATTTTGTAGCTAGGAGAGCAACACATAATAGGTTCATTTATCACATGTTTTTTTCCTAAATTGGAGATGATATCAAGATTTGAGAAAATGATATAAGGAGCCTGTAACTCAGTGGTTGTCGTTTGTTTATGTGTTACATATTAGTTTTTTGTTTATTTTTTTAACATAAATAAGGCCATTAGTTTTCTAATTTGAATTGTTTTACATTGCCATATCGGGGCCTTTATAGCCGATTACGCGGTATTGCATTTGCTCATTGTTTATGGCCGTACGGTGACCTGTAGTTGTTAATTTCTGTGTCGATTTGGTCTCTTACGGAGAATTGTCTCATTGGCAATCATACCACATCTTTTTTATATGCAGCAACCATTGTTTTTTTTTTAACTTATTATGGTAATTTATCCCTCAGGTAAAGTTGATATCTGACATTTTTTTTCTAATAAATGTTTCATATTTTTGGTTTCACAAGCTGTTGGTATGGAGAAAATATATTATTTCATTAGTACTTGTCGTAGTATGATACACGTAAGGGCCATGTTGGGGCCCTGTTTTTGAACAACTGATTAAATTTTTCAAGCCTTTCAAAATGTTGTTGATTCTCTTGATAATTTAGAAAGATTGTATTCTGGAGACTTTTATTTTTAGTGCAAGAAGGTAAAATATATCTTGTAAATTAGCAGATTTACAATAAGAAGTTTGAATCACCAATGCAAATATAAACAACATGATGTCTTCACCATGATGTCTTATAAAACATGTTATATGATAGATTTATTGAAGTATTTTGCTTATTCAAAACTCAAGTTTCCAAACGGAGGCCTTATCATAAACCTTTTCCTTTCGATTAAGATATATCTTCTCGGTTATTTTATCCTGTTTTATGCTTCTATATGTCCTTTTTAGCCAAAAGAGTCGGTGCGTTAAAAAAAATATTAATTTGATACAGTAATAATTCTTAGGATTTATCCATAAATTCATCCAGAAAAACTTGAACATTGTCATTAAATCGTCATTTCTTTGATAAAGTCGGATCACTACTCCTTCTTTGGAATTCATTCCTCTATAAATCTGCTAAGTAATGCCTCGTTGATTCGTTTTAATCGCTGAACATAATGGGTTCTATACTTATTAGAAAAGATAATTTTGTCATTACAATTTATCTTGGGAATACAGATATTCCATAGAAAATGAGATTATTGCGACACCGTGTGACAGTTAATCACATAAGAAACCTTTTACTAAGATCCTTCCACAACAACAACCGAATTAACCAAGTCATAAATACACTTATAATGAACTACACGTGTTTGCATACAAAATCTTAAGTCTGATTTTTAGTTGAAACAAGAAGGAGCTTAATTTTATTAACCAAAAACATATTTTAGAATTAGAATTATGGTTAAATTGGTGGGAAAAAAGACCGCAACGATTTAAACATATAACTATGTTTTCATTGATTGCTGATAGACAAAATCTTGAACTTACTAATTGGTGGGTGAGTTTTCTAAAACTGCTGTTATCGGAGACTTTATGAACATCTTTCAATATGTCTTTTTCAATACACATACCTAAACATTTAGCTCCGTCTCCATTTTACTTGGTCCTTTAATGTTTAAAGAAGAAAACATTAAAAGTATGCGAATATTCTTTCCTGTTGTGGACAAAACATATATAATTGATATTAAAATATTAAATAAGATTGAGAATGGTAATGAGGAATGTGTTAAAGAGACAACAACCCGACCATATAAAAAACAATAATAATAGCAGAAGGTCACCAACAGGTCTTCAATGTAGCGAGAAATTCCCGCACCCGGAGGCGTCCTTCAGGTGGCCCCATAACAAATATATACTAGTTCAGTGATAATGAACGCCCTGTACTAAACTCCAAATTGTACACAAGAAACTAAAATTAAAAACAATACAAGACTAACAAAGGCCAGAGGCTCCTGACTTGGGACAGGCGCAAAAAAGCGGCGGGGTTAAACATGTTTATGAGATCTCAACCCCCCCCCCCTATACCTCTAGCCAATGTAGAAAAGTAAATGCATAACAATACGCACATTTAAAATTCAATTCAAGAGAAGTCCAAGTCTGATGTCAGAAGATGTACCCAAAGAAAATAAACAAAATGACAATTATACATAAATAACAACAGACTACTAGCAGTTTAATAACTGACATGCCAGCTCCAGACTTCAGTTAAACTGATTGAAAGATTATGATTTCATCATATGAATATCAGGCACAATCCTTCCCGTTAGGAGTTAAGTATCATACCATCATAACATATATGAGAAGAACATAACCCGTGTCATGCCAACAACTGGTTTTTGAATAAATATGTTTAGTTCCGATGCAAAGACCCTATAAGTAAAAGCTACTTGATTTAAAAAAAAATCTCTGGTCTTTATTATAAATGGAAATATTTCATATGAAATATTTAATTTGCTTTTAACAGTTTTATATAACGGAAGCTCTTCATACTAAAAATGTGTGCGCGATTAATGCTTCCACAACCCTATAAAAGTACAAAAAGAAGTAATTACATATATATGCTACAACCATGAAATAACGAGTTAATTCATATTTTTTTTTATTTGTTTCCCTATGCATTTCTGTTACGTTTATAGGAAGCAAGTGCAGTCGTGCGTTTTATTGAGAATAAGATTCTGATTTTAGAATGATTTGTAATCGTTTTCACCCAATCAACGGAATATGATGAAACATACATGTAATAATGTAAATATATGTGAATGATAATTGAAAATTAAAAAATATTTTAAAAGCTAGCTTTTTTGAAATCGATACATTCCTAATTAAAATTTCAGCATCCATTCTCATTGAAATAATGTAAAATGCACTTGCTCTCCTTTAGTATGAATTCAATAAATAAAAATATCATCATCAGATGTTATACCGTGTTCACAAGTACACGTATGAAGTGATTGTTAAAACCACTTTACTTAATTTAGTCCTGGTATCTATGATGATATAATAAAGAAGATGTGGTATGATTGCCAATGAGACAACTATCCACAAAAGACCAAAATGACACAAACATCTATGATGAGTTTATTTAGTGTTTCTTCAAAAGCTAACTGTAATTTGGTTTGGGTTGAGGATTTATCAGTTCAAGTACTGCATTTTTGTGCATACTTTGGAACAGAGTTTCCTTGGTTTTTTAGCGGTTTTATGGCAAGCCGTTTTTCTATTGATTCTTACTTCAAGATATCTCATAAACTTTATAAGATATCTTATATAGTTTATAAGATATCTTATATAGTTTATAAGATATCTTATATAGTTTATAAGATATCTTATATAGTTTATAAAATATCTTATATAGTTTATAAGATATCTTATATAGTAGTTTATAAGATATTTTATATAGTTTAAAAGATATCTTATATAGTCTATGATATATCTTTTATAGTTTATGAGATATCTTTTTATAGTTTATAGGATATCTTATATAATTTTAAAGATATCTTATATAGTCTATGAGATATCTTTGATAGTTTATGAGATATCTTATATAGTTTATATATCATATACTTTTCTTTGTAAGTTATCTTCTTAAGTTTATAAGATGTCTTATAAACTATATGAAATATCTTATTTATCATATAAGATATCTTATTAAGTATACAAGATATATCATATGAACATATTTATAAGATATCTTATAAACTTTAGAAGATATCTTATATATATGAGATATCTTATAAACTTTATATTTAAGATATTTTATAAACAGTAAAATGGCTTGCCTTACGTTTTGCTTTTGTTGTGGTTTTTGTTTAAATTTTTTTCTTCAATTTGTGAGTGTGTGTTGGTGGGTGGGTGGGGATATTTAGTCATACACACATAGGTCTTATTTCAGGTGTTATTTTACAGTATAATTTCAGTTATATAGATATCAAGATTTTTTTAATCTGTAATGGTATATGCAGTTTTAAAACTACTTGAGGTATGAAATGGTCAATATGGTCATGAACTGGTATATCAATGTTCAATTTGTTTTGTTGTATATCGTTCACGTTCATTATAAGTTCACCACTTTCTGTATTCAGTCGTTAATTGCTATACTGTGTATATATACTGAAAAAAGATAACAAGAATTACTTGAAGTATTGGGCTGTACAACATACAATACCAATCACCAACCGAATACTTTAAATGAAAATACGTTCAAACATGGACAAAAACTATCAAATAACACATGGGGAATATAGACTCTTTATAGTGTGATATATATAAAAATAAGAAAATGAATAAAATTGAGAATGGAAATGAGGAATGTGCCTAAGAGACAACAACCCGACCATAGAACAGACAACATCAGAAGGTCACCAACATGTCTTCAATGCATCGAGAAATTCCTGCACCCGGAGGCGTCCTTCAGCTGGCCTCTACACAAATATAAACTAGTTTAGTGATAATGAACGCCATACTATACTCCAAATCATACACAAGAAACTAAAATTAAAAATAATACAAGACTAATTTAATGCCAGAGGCTCATGACTTGGGACAGGCGCAAAACTGTGGCGGGGTTAAACATGTTTGTGAGATCTCAATCCCCCCTATACCTCTAGCCAATGCAGAAAAGTAAACGCAGAAGAATACACACATTAAAATTCAGTTCAAGAGAAGTCCGAGTCTGATGTCAGAAGATGTAACCAAAGAAAATAAACAAAATGACAATAATACATAAATAACACCAGACTGCTAGCAGTTAACTGACATGATAGCTGCTGCAGACTTCAATTAAACTGATTGAAAAATTATGTCTTCATCGTATGAATATCAGGCACAATCCTCCCCGTGAGGGGTTTAGTATCATACCATCATAACATATACGAGAAGAACATAACCCGTGTCATGCCAACAACTGTTTTTTAATAAATGTGTTTAGTTCCGATGCAAAGACCCTATAAGTGAATCAATATTAACGCCAAAATATACAATCGTTAATGACCTGACAACAGTATCGTAACTATGTCCCTTCTTTAAATAAGTCTATTTAAAGTATGTTGCCAAATAGACAACTATTCACCAGAGAAAAATTGACAATGATTCGAAATTAAAATTAAAGGTGATCCTTCAACAATTAAGTACAGTATCGATCAGTTCACAAAACACAACATGAACAATTAAAGACTGAGCAACACGAACCCAACTTCAAAGCGCGGGAAATTTCCAGTGCTTCAGAAAGGCAATTAGTCTTATTCGTTAGGTCACATTCGGGATTGTGATTTTGACAATCGAAAAGTATCCATCGTGTGAAACAGTCAATGCTTTGAACAACGAAATTAAAGGCTGCACACGATTGGAAAATAAAGGTTAAGAATGCATTCGCGTATACTGTTTTTTAATTGCCATTCGCCATGTTTATGGAATAAAACATAGGAGTAAAGATTTGTGTTTTGAAGTAATTTGTTTGTTTGTTTATTCTGTTTTTGTTAAATGATAATATCAAATTTGTTTGTGGAAATTCCTGCTTATTGTGAACAGGAGCATAACATATATTCAAAGAATTCTCGCATTTATTGAAAGTAAAACAAGAGCCTATTGTTTTGTTGAGGACTTTGTCTAATTCTATTTGTTCACTTGATATAAAGTAAAGCAACTTGAAATGTTTGAAATATTGAATCACAATTTAAAATTGTATCGATAATTGGAATAAGTATTGAAAGTGCATCGTGGTATATCTTAACTAAAAATGCAAGTCTGGCACAGAAACAGTTATATGGTTTTACTTTTGAAACGCAGTCCACAAACCTTTTAACTCACTTCCGCCAATCGAAGTCGGTTTATCTCATATCCGATCAGGTTTATCGCTCTCTCGAAAAGGATTTCATCAGAGTTGTGTAATTAATTTAAATTACGGTACTGAAATTGTTTTATTTAGTTTGTCAGTAGACAGTAAAATTATCGTCTTTCCATTTAAAATAATTAAGTAGAGCTTGATTCTGAAGGCAAATTCCTAACACAATAAATGTAGAAACACGAATGAATTAATGCACCAGAATTATATTTAACAAATGAACGTTCGTTGCTGCTTTTTTATTCTCGTGACAATCAGTAAACATCGTTTGAATGTGCTTTAAATGAACAAAATATATCATAAAATCACTTCCTGTTATTGTGAAGAAATATCTTTGTTTAAACTTGAACCCCCCCCCCCCCCCCCCCCCAAACCAATTATCATTATTTTTGTTTTTCGTATTTTGTAACGCTAATCGTTTTCTTTATATATACACTTAACTACTATAAGTTAATTCAAAATGCATGATGTCAAGCACATTTTGCTGAAAACCCTCTCATCTCGATCAAGAAATATCCTCTCGCTTAAGTAAATTAGACCCAAAAAAAAATCCAACTGATCTGGAAGGTATACAATTTACTTGCCAATACACAGCATGCACTGTGCTATAAACTTCTGTTTGCTTTTTCACAAATAAACTTTCAGTGGTATATACTTACCGTTATAACAAAATTAAACGGTACCAAAATTACTGTCCCGGATGCACTTTTCGACCTATCATGCCTTTTTAATGACCATCGAATAGAAAATATTTTAAAATCCAAAGCGTAATACAAAAAACGTTGAATAGTGGATATATACATATAAAAAAGTATAGCTGATCACTATAAATAATCAATGCTCTGCATGCGAGAGATACATTCCTTAACTCAAAAGATTCCATCAGTTGTTTTTTTCAACATCAACAAAAAAAAAAAACGCTTTCCAAATATTGTTGGTTTGAAAATGTCAAAATTCCGGAATTTTCTTGTTTCCGACATTGTATTGAGCATTTTTGATAAAGGACAAATATTAGAATTGATTTACGCTTTTGAAGTTGCAGTTGCTGGTGCTGAAGATGTATATTGTTTTGTCAGTTAAGAAATCATTTTATTTTCTCATCATTAAGAACATTTATTATTTTTAAAATCAATTTGAAATCTAGAGTACAACTTCTTCGTAATTTTACAATTTTTTGTAAAGTTCATTGCAAAATTAGATTTAAGATATCTAATTATGATTTAAGTTTGTTATTCTGTTTACTAATAAGATTTTGAGTGATTTCATTGGAACATAAAATCACATGCATGAACAATTAATAAAAGTACGTTAATACAATAACTGATGTATGCCAATGTTTTAAACTCAATAAACAGTAAACACAAAAGTTATTACAGTATCTACTCTGAGAGTATCTATGGGTACAGAGATGGTAAAGGGTACAGATAGAGATCATTCTTTAGACAAAAAATACTCATATTTGGAAATAATGTGTAATTAAAAGACAAAGTAAATAGTATCTTGTTTTTTAAATTATCGCCGGAAAAGGCATTGTATCTTAAATGGAAAGGTTACAAAAATAATGGCTGCTGTGATTTTGATTTTTAAGTAATTTGGTATTTGATGTTATGATGCGTTACCTTTTTAAGTCACGTTTGTCGGGTGAAGAGTGGGGACAATTTATAGTTGAACTTTACGTGACGTTTGTCGGGTGTAGAGTGGGGACAATTAATAGTTGAACATACAGTTTAATAATTGTTTTTCTTGAAATTCATATGTCGACGTAAAACAGTATTTTACTTATGGAAAGTTGTCTTTACGAACTATTACTTACATTACTTACTTGCTTAAATAATGCACTTTTAATGTTATAAATTATTCAATACACTTTCCTCTTAGTGTTTAAGGATAGGTAGAGGTACAAATACATGTATATGCATTAATTTAGTATTAAGGGAAAATAACTTTACTATCCATTTCATTGTATTTTTTTAGACAGCAAACATACCATAGAAACATTTTGTTTACCATAAGTGCTGTTCTGCTAACATCGTTTCCGGTTTGATGCTCTTCCCCGTTTCATATTTTAGACTCCTAAGTATCTGTTCTAGATTGACCTCATGAAAATTATTCCAGTTGTCGTCCGCACTTCGGGTTTATTCGTTTAGGTTCAAAATGGTCTAAATATATAATGTCTTTCACCGAAAGTTTTGCAAATCTGTTGGTTAGTTTAAATAAACGATGAAATCAAAAGCACTATGTTATGTTAGAGTGAGGCTGACGTCTGGATTGAGTGAATTTGTGGCCTGTCACCTGTATTGATAATTGATGACTTTTTGTTTGTTTATTTGTTTGTTTGTTGATTTTTATAAAGTGTAACCTCTTTTTCGTTGTTCATTGTTTAAAGATGTATATTGCTTCTACTGAATGGTTGTTGCTGCTACTGGCGGATTGTCATTCCAAGTTAACCATTCGTCCAATATACTGGCATTACTAAATTGAAACTGTTTTGTTTTAGATTTTTAGTTTATGAATGATTTCCTTATGTCACATTATAAAAATAAACAATGTTTTCTGTGCTAAAATCAGACAATAAAGATTTATTAGCATGCTGTCTGACATTTGCAAAGCAACATATGTGTCTTTTCATTGCACACAAACAAGTCCAAATAAGGGTAAATATATAAGCCGTTGTGCACCTATTGATGAGACTTTTTAAAGTTCCACAACATAAAATTCAGAATCTCGTACTGACCGTTCAATGAATGTCCAAGTTAATAGCATTTACATCTTGTGTTCAAGCGAAAATTAAAAAAGGCAAAAACAAAAAACAAAAACAACACAAACAGTAAAAAAAAAACCACAGCAAAATAACAAATACCAAAACCGTTATTGGTTATAAAAGAATTTCACTGATTCTTGACTCCGTTGAAGGCATATGGGGGAATTAAGCTCATTGATGCTAATATTTACTCCACTTTAAAAATAATTCAGTTATTATAACATTGTCATTTCTAAGCATCCTTAATACTTTTGATGTTACCATTAATCTGAAATATTTGTTCTGCAATTTAAGAAACAAACACGATGAAAAAGATAAATTTATTTTTATTTGTTTCATATAAACAGATATTTTTTAAGGAACAATACTTGTTTAGCATGTTCCTTAATGTATTGTATTGTATTAGTATAAATGAAAAATCGTTGATGTCTGTTTATTTAGGTAACACTCTATAGACTACCGATATGATTAATCATATATCAGCTGGAACATTGACAAACACAAATATTTCAATAACTAATGTACTGTGTAATTTGTCAGTGGACTGTTAAACAATTTAGAGAGAGATATTAGTTGTTTTAATGAAGTTTCTGTGTGATGTATTTATGCTTTTAGACCACCAGAAATAAAATACAATATGAAATCAACGACTCAAGATATTGGCGTGAAGTAGGTTACACTGCACCTTAAATACCATTGAATATAAAGACTATTTGTTCTCAAAAGATAATTAAAAGGGGGAAAATAGAATTACTGACAATAAACTTGATAATTTAAGACCAGTTGTCACTTTCAAAGTTTTTCATTACTTACTTGGTCAAAGTAAAACTTCGAAACTACACGTGGTGATCTATCACCAAAAAACTGAATTTTAAATAATATTTTAAGCGTGTTGTAATGACCAAACAGCTGCTGAATACCTTTCTTTTTAATAATATAAAAACATTTGTTTATGACTACCTATGAATGCTTTAGGCATTATTTTAAATTGCGTGCAGTAGTTTGTGAGATATTAATAAATATCATCGTCTCTTTACAGATTTTCAACGGTCAATCGGTCAATAATATTCACATATCATAATTACACAAAGTAATTTGACGCATTGCAATTTTACCTAAAGCAATGGTGCAATTAAATCTAAATATAGGAATTAGCAAAAACATTGGAGCTAATGTCAATGCTTTATACGAAAGCATAATGATAAAATAAGATGAACTGAATTGGAAATTCATTTGAAAGAAATAAGGAGACGTTTATGGAAGCTAGGGAAGTAATATACAGCTTCTATACTTCCATGATGAAGCAAAACATCGTTGTCTTCAGTTTTAATGTGCATGACTTCTTGATTTTATACAATATATAATAAATTCTTTTACATGATGACTGAAAATATGTATTTAAAAAATTGAATATAAAATAGATTTTACTATTTTTTACTACATTCATTGGTTGAATAAGTCATAATATGAGAGCATAGCAAAAGAAATGGTTTTGAATGTTCATTATTTTTAAAAACAACTTTGATCAATGAAAAACTAATAAC
The DNA here is from genome assembly GCF_036588685.1 of Mytilus trossulus. Taxonomy (NCBI): domain Eukaryota; kingdom Metazoa; phylum Mollusca; class Bivalvia; order Mytilida; family Mytilidae; genus Mytilus; species Mytilus trossulus. The sequence goes on from NC_086375.1 coordinate 21,323,297, forward strand.
TTATACAGCTTTTTAAAAATTCTTTGATAAATAAAGAATAAATTAATATCAGCTGTTGAATATTTACAAATATATACAAACTGATTGTCAATACATGATTTCAGTTTTTTCGGCAATTGAAAATGAGCAAGTCACAACTATTCTTACACTGCTTTTCCAGGTGATGAATTCAATGGTAAATCTTCAGTATCAACACACGTATCAGCGTGTGATATTTTTGAATGCATTGTAATTGGTCCACCGTTTTTATTTACATCTACTGGGCGTAGCCCCAAAATCTGGAAACAAGCACTTCGTATTTGTTTATCCATGATACCGTATACAATTGGATTCGAACTATTTGCAACAGCAAAAAACACAGTAATAGCTACATAAAAATCGCCATTCCATTGAAGCTTTTTGTCAATCGCTCTTGTGATTCCATAAGGTAAGTAGCCAACTAGAATCAACAAGAAAATCATTCCAAACATTTTAGTGATTTTGATTTCTCTCTTCAACCAATCCCGCTGTCTTGATCCTCTAAAAGACTTCGATGACTGGTGAACTTTGATGAATATGGCTATATAACATAAAATCAGAATCACCGATGGTAACATCATTAAAAATACAGAAACAAGCAGAGTAAATGGTCCAAAGTCTTTCTTTACAACGCAACGTATAAGTTTGGGTTCATAGTAAGCCATGCTTCCGAGTGAAGGTTGCATTATGAACAACAAAGGTACAACTCTGGCAAAAATCAAGACAAAAATGGTGTATGCCTTCTTTGATATTTTCTTGTAGAATGTATTAAATACAACTACGATGAGACGATGTATGGCGATAAGGCCAGTATGCCATAAGGACGATCCCATCAGCAAAACAGTTAAATGCTGAAGGAGCTCACACACTAACATATCTGCCGGGAAAGTTCCCAGAAAGTACGACAACAGAACTAAACTGTTGTTAAATCCAAGGTTGATAATATCGTTTATGCACAAACTTATGATGAAGATGTTGATAATATTACTCAAGTCCCGCTTGGTGAAACATACGATCATGACTAGAAAATTACCGAACAAACCACAAAGCAGAGCAATCAACATAATGATACCACCAATATACAGCGCTGTATCTGATGGTCCTCTGTTTTCTAGGTTCGTCATGTTAGTTGTGTTCACTGCATATCCAACAGAATCATTGGTAAAGTAACTTGGAAGTACTTCAGGTCTGGAGTTCAACGAAATAGCAGCCATAGTTGACATGTTTTTTGCGTATGTCCTTAAAATTAATAAGATGAACTCTAAATGACAGTTTGGTCAATATTAATAAAGCGCTCCAATAATTCCAGGTTCTAATCCTATTAACTTTCGATATCCTGTTGTTTAACTTTGTGTTTCAATTATCGCTTGTAACAAAATGTAATATAGCAGTAATTATTACAAAAAAATCTATTTTCCCTGTTCTAAATCATCTATCGTTATCAACCGTTTTCCAACTGTCTTTTTATGAACGGTTAAACAGTATATTTATCAACGCTTTACAATAAAGACACATTCGGTCAAATTAAATGGTCAATTATTTAGTAGCAAATTATATTACTTGCTAGACGAAAAAACTACAAAGTCCTCCAAGTCCACTATTGTAATTACTGTTATGTAATATTCAACTTGCTTTACGTGCTTTAATCCGTCGTCTGCACCGCCAGATTCCCGCTACTTATCTCCTGTCTCACTATATATACATCAGCTTTGACCTGTTGGTAGAAAATGAAACATAATTTTATGACAAGATAGATGATGCAGTAAACTACATTGATCAATACCTAAAAATCGCTTCATCTTCCTACCAATATCAAAACATTTTTCTGCCGAGTTAATATGTTATTTACACTATAACAGTTTCCTAATTATAATCAAATGCGTATTCAAAGAACATTAATCATAGAAGTCTAATTCAATAGTTGAATATCTTACGGTTACTTTTTTCTGTTTTCTTCATCATATTTCTCCAGAATTAACATTTATCACTTCTGTGTTTATATATCTATTTTTCTCGACTGCTTGTTCAATAATATATAATCGTTTTTTATTTATTGTTATTTGGGTCGGTTAATTTTTCTCTTTTGAGTTTCACGATGTTCAATCAGGTTTTGATTGCAGCAACAGTGGGTAGGTAATTGTTTAAATTTGAAAGTAATCACTGCAAGACCGGGTCGCATGTAAGAGAACTGGGAAAAGCATTACTTTAATTCAACAGCTTTAAATCAGAAGTTATATTGTCCACAAAAAGACTGATTGGATCAAGTACAAAAACATTAACACAGTGCTCTTTTTTATTGTTAAGATTTAAAGGGAAATCTGCTATTTAAATTACAAGCCCCCTTTGCACTCAAAGGTGAAAACAACATGTGACCAGTATATATATTCGTATATCTCGAAAATAAACCACCAGAACAGTTCGTTATTTAAAGTTAGTTACTGTTACAGGTTTTTATGAGCTGATTAATGACGAGTACTTTATTTTTTCTGTATCTTCATTCTGTTGTTTTTCCTCTAATGATACAGATTAGTGACTGTCCTAATTCTATGCAACATGTTGACAATTGAGTCCTTTTTATATTGATTAGTTATTGGACTTCGAATTGTTAATTCCAGTTTCAGAATTTTTCTACACAATAGAGCAGTTTTGTAAGGGTTCGTCGGAAATCCCATTATCACCTTTAATTGGAGCATTTATTGTATACACTTATCCATCACCTGTTTACAATTTAAAACACTTCAGTCAATTTGGAATATCGATTTAATATCATCTGTTTTAATTTGAGATGTTGGTAGATGTTCCAATGTAAATTTGAATCTATTAAATGACAAAGCATTTTTGTCTTGTTACTTTTACCGGAATCCGAATCGCAAAACCATTTAAATCAATGGCCACTATTCTGCCAACTGAAGCAAATAAGATGATTCCTGTATCGACTATTTTTTTTAGACCTACCGATGCAGAGGAAGAAAACTTCGTCATTCCGTTGCCTTGTGATCTTTTTGTAATCGCTTATATTAAAGTTCAAGCGTATGATATATATTCACATTGCAGTAACATTTGGTTTAAGTTTTCGTTGTTGTAAATCGTTTATTTCTAACTTGGTGGAACTCTAGATAGGTACTGCTCTTTTCAAGTTTTAGTAATTGCTTTCATGGCATGAATGGAATTTTTGTTATTTAGACTGCAACTGGTTCTGTGTTTAATCACGTTCTGGTGGCATATATTACATTTTGACTATGGTTTAATGCCACTGTTATGTTACATCTTAATTGATAAAACATAAATTCATTTGATTTTGATACAGAATGATGGAATTTTTTCCAAATGATATAATATCTTTTCGTCGGAAAATGTATGTTCTGTGGACAAAAAAAGTTGTCACCTTTATATTTTCTAATTGAATCCGCATTTGATACCCACATAGCATTGATAGAAGTATTTTTAGACAGATTACAAATCAATGTCTGACAGTGTGTCAAGAGAATTCTCTCAATATCAAAATATCGTCTAAACATAGATCTAAAATGACACACTCTGAGAAGCAATCAGTTTTAATATAAACAACAATCATGTCAAGCAGAAACTTCATAAAAAATTATCATTTCCAAGCGACTTTTTATCTACAAATCACGCAACATCATTGACCGTCATAGCAATGCCGCCTACAACAAAAAGTAAATCCCTAAAGAATACTTCAAGTCATGTAAATGGGGTTTATCAAGGGTCGTATATCAGGGATCAACGAGAACAAAATATACCAATGTCATGGACCTAAATCAAGTGAGACTATGAAGGGCAAAATTAATCAAACTAACAGGACAAATCTCGTTTCGTGTGTTAGACGACATAGTGAATCTTCGCAAACCTATTCTAAATGTGATATAAAAGTGAGATAGTTTCACATTTATAGGAGCACTTTAAAGCATTACAACAGGCTTCTAATGCTATAATGAAATACTGTATGGATTTTCCATCGTTCTCGTTGCACCGGATTTCTTGCTGATTATCTAATTGTTCACCGTGATGCAATACTAATTTTGAAAGATGTATGGAATTAGATGAAATAGTTTTTGATTGAAACAGACGAAATAAAAGAATAATCAAATGCCTTCAAAGTTATTTATACACCCGATAAATCGTTTATATCAAACTTATATAGGACTGATTGTAACTTATGTTCAAGCTGTCCGACAATACAAAATTTATTGAAAAGCATAATTGCATTCATATTGGTATGACGTTACACGTTGAATATCAATATTAAAGGCATTTTTTTTCGACAGGCACATACATAATATGGCGGTGTTTGACTAATTTGCTGGTACAAAGCCACCCCCTGACATCTGACAGTGGTACAACATAAGAACAAACTATAAAAATCAGTTGAAAATGGTATAACTCATCAGATCGAATCAGAAAAGCAAGTTATAAAAACACAGATAGAGCGTCGCAGGGAAAATTTTGACCTTGTGCAATGCAAAGATACAGGTATCGACAGATTGCGAAACCGTGAAAGTGCAGATATATATTTATCTATACTATTGATTTGGTTTTAATTTACTGACTACAAATTCAATATATATACCTACTTGTATTTAAAAATCTAGTTTTCCGGGTCGTATCTCAAATTCCGGGCTCTGTAAACGACATCTCCGTAAAAATTAGGATGTGCTATCCGTTTGAAGAAGAAGAAAAATCTGTGTATCTAATTGAAGGATTAAGTAAAGGTTTTAAGTAATTTGTTGTGACGAATTCAAATGATTATTGGTTAAAAAAGATTTAACAAAAAAATGAAATCGAAAACGTTACTATTATCACGGGCATGGCGAACAAACTGTGATATATCAACAACGTAAGATTGTGCCAAAGGAACACCACCGTACAAAAATGGAAAATTAATAAAAGGGAACGAAAAATCGTCAGCTTTATCGTATTTTTTATGTAGAGTTTTCTGTGTATTAATGAAATACCAAAACATAAGATAGGATGGTGTAATTGTATATGTTAGTGTATTATGATTACCAGTAAGGCAACCATCCACTTACTACGAATATGGAGAAGTATGACATTCAATTACATAATGAAACCGGCTAGTAAATTAATAAAAGGCCAAGTAACAACAACAACATTGGTTTCAGTTGCATTTTACATGAGGTTCTGGTTTCATGTGCATTTTACAGGAGCCTGTTCTCGTTTATTTTTCAAATGCTTTTGTGATAAAAGCTTCATTTCAAAGCTGTTTTTCCAAAGCACATTTTACAATAGGGATAATTGATATTGATGATCTGCCTAATTTTCTTTAACACTTCAAAAGCAACTGTTACACAAACAAACTCACAACTCTGTTAATGAAGGAAATCATTTTGACGGATTTTGACAATTTGGCTGTTTCAATTAATTTGGATTTCATAGCATGCAGGAACTTATGATGCATATCATATTTTTATATTCACTCAACATAAAAGTACTGAATTAATATTCACTGTTTTAATAGCAGTCCAAATGAGGAACTTTGCAAATTGCTTGGTTCCTTTTAATAGGACTGCAAATTCTTGTATTAATCTTCAGTCTTGTACTGAAAGGAACAGATATATAAAAAAAAATGAAATATGATTTGTTTTTGTTCAATCATTTATGAAAATTCGCTTTTAACAGCCAGCTGTATGGTTCGATTTTGTCAAAATGAGCTAGGAAACACCAATGATGAATTATTCACTCGCATTGAATCCATATTCACGTGAACTTCAACTTAAATCCTTATCTAGAGATGGATATCGCATGAATAATGCGTGTTCGGTTATTAAAAAGGAAAAGAATGTCAATATTTAAAGTGAATTGTTTGACTGATTCGCTCCACAAAAACTCTTTATTTTATTCTTTTATGTTTTTTGCCACGAAGAACAAAGCAATGTACAAAAATTTACACATTAAACTATTGTGTTAATTCGAGAGCATGAATGAGTGTTGTTTTAAAATATGTCCATACGTTTCTGTCTGCTTTCCCCCTAAATTTCAAGATTTTTAATATTTATCAACACTTTGAATATTTCATTCAAGAGTACATAAAACTAGTAATTCAGGAAACGAAAAGATTAAAATACTTTTTGTTATTTGATTTAAACGGCATACCACACATTTTCTTTTGCATGGTTGAGGTTAAAAATGTAAAATTCATTTAGATATCAATAGAAAGATATACATTAGAAGTTATTATCATTTCTTTTGATATTCAAGTAATTGAAATGTTAAGCTTTTCTTTTCATTTCTAAGGAGGTTAACATCCAGTTCAACGTTTATTCTAGATACCCTGGCAAATTCAGTCTTTATTGGTAACTGACATTTCCAATGAAAGAGATTTTCTTAGCTATTGTCTTAATTTTACTAAGTTATACAGAAAAAAAACATAATACTGTGCAAAACTTGGTTATTTCTTCAGAAAAGATTGTAAAATTGATTAGACTTCAACATAGAGCCATGGGACTTGAATATGTTATGTTAAAGGAACTTTTCTGGTTGTTGGTGGATAGACGAGGTTTCCAAAGATTGGTGCGACAGCAAATCACCCGATTTTGTTTCTCTTAAAGGTTAGAACCTCTGTTTTATATTCCGAAGACGGGTCAATCGTTTTCCTAAAAGCAATCAAATTCTAATTATTCATAGAGCAAAGAAATCAAAACCCGATAACAATACAAGACCAATTCGTTTTTCTGGACGTTTATGTAACCTACTAAGTATTTAAGCGATATTTTTGTCTGAACGACTACACATTACGAACAAAACCGATAATTCATTTTTGACAAATAGTGTTTGTTAGAAAAGCAATGTTGTATGTTTGACATTTGAACACTGATACTGCTTGTAGTGCATATACTGCGCAACGTTTCCATTAGAATGTCAGTAATGTGACAATATATACAAAATTGAGCAACAATATGTAAAATGTCTCGTCTTTAAAAAATGAATAATTTATACTCATGGTACGTAACTAAACCAGTGGAATTGGCAGAATATTGACGAAAATGACAGGTGTTGCATTTAATCAATCATTTAACCAAGATTTAGATTGATTTTTGTCTATAGAATTATGCAATATGATATTAAATACATACGTTAAAGGATATAAGTGTCATATCATATGTTCAGTTATTGTCTACGAAAACGATTGGTCTTTATCACACGACACATTAAAAGTATCGCTGAACTGAACGCAATTTATAACATTACATAACCCGAAATTATTACAACTCAAGACTTATTCAATCGAAATAAAAATAAATGAGGTTATAAGGTGGAATCAAACTTTTTTTATATTATTGAATTGTGATTTTTACCATTTACAGTCTATATCTATAATGTTTTCGGCCGAAACACGTGTTGATAGTCTTTAGAGAATAGTAAATGTATGAATTATTTGTTCAATTGTCTCTTATGGAAATGTTTAAACTTCAAGTTTTGTTCCTGGTTGTGATATTTAAGTATTCCAATTAGTTCCTAACTCAGCCAGTGTTTTTCTTTAGAGTTGGTCTTAAAGGCAGCTTCGGCTATCCAAGGAAACAACGGATTAATATTTCAATGTTTTCCATGCATCACACGTTTAGGTTTATTGAATATATTTGAAAACCGAAACCGTCGTAATTAAACCTTAGTGGGTAAAACATAAATACCGGTATCTAAATCAATTCTAAATTGAATCGAAAAGATTAAGGGACACGGATACAGTGATAACAGTCGGAATAACATTAAATCCACAACGGGGTAAAAAAAAATGTGCGATGACTGAGTATGGATTCATTAGAGACTTTTCATATAGTCTAGTGTCTTTCCCAGGAAAATAAGGAACCGGGTTTTTTTTTTCACTCATAAAATTGAGGAACGAACAGATGTACATTAAATCTTATCCGACCACTTTACTTTCAGAATTTCCACATTCGATTATTTTAATTTCCTACTCTGTGAACAATAAATGATTTATTGTTGATGTCAAATGCCATTTTCGGCACTTTTGCTATACCATAGCGACCACTTTCATTGAAGGAAGAAGTCGGGTACCCAGAGGTAACAAACGATATTAGACAAGGAAACTTGCAAACCTGAAAAGTCAATAATCATCCAGTTCACAATAATGATGTTCATTGTCAATTCATAGTACTAGTAAATTGTATACAGAAAAAAAATTACATCGAAATATGAAATGCAAACTTATAAATTGCTCCCACTGAATTAATGGATCAAGTATTTAGATTATAAACCATTGTAAAGTTTATTGGATTTAATTTGTGAGAGATTATAATAGCATATCAATTTTCAGCAAATAAGATTTTTCCAGCTCGACATTTTAAAAATATATATTTCTTTGAACTTTTTATACTTGACATTTTCTGTTTTGTTCCGAGGTACAATTAGGAAGTTAAATTTAAATGAACTAAAAATTGATAATAGTCCTTGAACTTCTTGTGTCTGACAATTTATTTGAAATACCAGACATATCTACGATAGCATTAGATTTTGGAATTGGTTAATATCTTTAATGGATATTTTGAACGTTTTATCTCTAACATTAAGTCCTAGTCTTGTTGAACTTTTCAGAAAATTCTTGTTAACCCGTTTTATTCAAGAAGAGAATTTGTGTAATAATGTGATTTATTAGAATGCGTCCAAAAGAACTCTTCAGTTTTCTAACATTTCAAGATGAAAAGACATTTGATTGAAAACTGATCAGATTTGCAGACATTTTAAGACTATAACAGCCCCATATTCCGCTATAATTGGCCAATTGATAATAAAAATTGAAATTGAATTGACTTTTTCACGGTTAATATAAATATAAGAGGTAACAAATTTAAAACATGGTTTGATATAAAACATATAATGCAAACAACAGTGAAAAGAATGATAATAAAATTGAGAATGGAAATGGGGAATGTGTCAAAGAGACAACAACCCGACCAAAATAAAAAACAACAGCAGAAGGTTACCAACAGGTCTTCAATGTAGCGAGAAATTCCCGCACCCGGAGGCGTCCTTCAGCTGGCCCCTAAACAAATATATACTAGTTCAGTGATAATGAACGCTTCTTTTTCTTTGCAAAATCGATAAACAACCTTGGAGAGATGTCGGAGCAGTGAAAACGTCTATTTTTCATAACCACAAGTTACAGTCATAATGTTTCAATTAAAATGTCACCTCCTTTCTTCTTCTTAATCTATATGGACATTCAAATTAACTATAAGTAAGATTATCTGTTTGATTCCAGAAGATTACATTCACTACATTTCTCAATCGTATATTTATCACCAAGGTGGGTAACATTTTTTAAACGCTATCAATCAAATTATATTCATTATTTAACATTTTAAGGTACGGGAAAATCTGAAATCAGAACATTTTTGTTGGCATCTGCTTGATCAGAATATTTATTAAATTGGGGATCCGATTTTTTTTAAGAACCTTACCACCCTCTGCATGTTTTCATTCTGTCATTTCTGTTGAAGTATCTAATATGTAAATATGCCATGATTGCAATAGCAGTAATTTGTTATCATAAAATTCAGACTAGATCGGGGATGAGTTAAAGAGACAACAACCCGGAGAACGAGCAGATAAAAGCCCAAGGACACTAATGGGTTTTCAACATAGCGATAAATTCCCGGATGAGGGCTTTTGCTGGCACCTAAAAGTATAAATATCTCTTTGTTTTTCGAATATAGCGGTGGTTAAAACTCCTCTTTCGTCATAATTTTTTTTTCTGACTTATAGTTTGCAGAATAATACCGTCTCCAATGTTTTACCAGCTAACCACTATCCTCTTTTTCATTGTACATTGATGTGTCCATCCCCACTTTAAGTAAACTCATAAGCGGTCATCAAATTTTCGGCTAATTATAGATATATTTATGTACGTGGCGGAAGAATTTTATCGTATGATAATTCTATTAATATAACAATAGAATTGTAACAGGTTTTATGAACCCGAGTGTATTTAAATACGGTGGACTCGAATTGAAGTATTCGTACAGATCTCAGCTCAACACTACTCACTCACTTTTTGGACAATCATTATGGAAATACCTGATGAATTGAATGCTCTTTTAGCAGCCATGAAGTTGACTGGAAAGGTACCTGCCTGGAAGTTCTCGGCAAGCACTGACCAGGTGACTGTACAGCTAACGTGGACAAAGGCTACGGAACTAGAGGTATCCTCCGGTAAAGCCAAGCCGGCCCTGAAAAGTAAACCTCCATCCACCAAAAGAAGGGACGCCAAGCGTTACAACCAGTGGGTGCAGGCCAAAAGCACTGCTGCGACATCGGCTGAGGTCTTACCACACACCACCAAGGTAGACCAGAACCAACAAACAGAAGCCACAACAGCTAGAGATGGAAGCAGGGAGATAGTACCCACAAAATATCAAGGGGAACCTGAGGGCATTTGCATCAAGACGGACACTGCCATCAGTCCGTACAACCCCAGGAAGGCATGCCATCGCCAATACTACCTCCAGCCAACCAAAGACAGAGGCAAGCGATGCCGGATCGACTACGACGAGGGATTCGACCTAGACGATCCCAAGTTGCTCCGGACAACACCACCTCACACATCGCCACTAGTGATGCCATCTCCAGAGGCAGTTACATCAGCTCTTTTGATCCTAGAACGGCCAGATACGCCTTATCACACACCTAGAAGTAAAGTAAAGGCAAAACGGTCAACAGAACCAGACACTAAGTAGAAAGTCCGCAATACCCAAACAGGATAGTCGGACAGAAAAACCCATACATCATCATCATTGAAATTATCGATAAGGGCGTTGACCATTCGCATGTACACACGTAGTTTTTGTTAGTTAAACTTAAGCACATATATATTCGAAAACAGTATTAAATGTACTTTTTGTAACATTTTTTGTTTGTTTTTTGTAGATTGTTGAGACAACCTTTTTAAATTTATTTAAACAGAGGACGTATATATATTCTGTGATGTGGACTGTATTTGCCAAATTACAAACATTTGTAATTTGTTGTTCATTTGATAAACATGTATTGTAATGATTTGGTATAATATAAAAGAGAATGGTCATCGTGCCTGACAAATTCTAAAACTAGTGTTTTAGTTATTTATATATGAATGAGATAAGAAAAAGATTGGGCAGAGGTATATAGAAATTATATAGTCTAGTACATAAATAATTTATGTTCGTTTGATCGAAGAGAATTTAGAAAAAAATTTGTATTTATATGTACCGATTATCAGGTTATCTGCATGTTGATATCGTAAAATATCAGCTGCGAGACATAATATGAAGCTTTTTGTCGAGTGAGCGTAGCGAACGAGATAAAAAAGCCTTCATATAATGTCAAGCAGCTGATATTTTACAATATGATATGCAGATAATCTGATAATCGATTTATCGGGCTATATTTGCGTGTTTCAGATGTCTTTTCTTTGTTTCACCAGCACACAAAAGATGACTTGATAAGTTCGGGTCAAAGTTATTAACGTCGGTTCAAACATTATGACGTCGCTGATATGTCCGGGTCAAAGTTATTAAGGCCGGGTCAACGTATTTGACGTCACAAAGACATGATACGGAATAATATTAAGAGCTGAACAGAGTGATATAGACAGTGGGACGACCGATAAAAGTTATTATCATATACTTAGCATTAATATGATAGCTTTTGCATATGTGTAACGAACGGAAGTACACAAGCCATAATTTCCCACCCAGGCTGATAACCCATATCAGCCCGGTCTGATAACCCATATCAGGGGCGTCTCGTGCAAAAACCCATAACAGTGCTTCTCGTGCAAGTTACTTCCGGTGTTTCCGGTATCGGTTGTTTATTTTTCCATTGTGACGTCAGATATTGATGACGACGTCAAAATTTACGGGAACTTTTGTGGGGATAGTTTAGTACTTGCTAACAAATGCCATTGGCAATTATGAATCATTTTATAGTATGCAACAAACATGGAGTAATAATGATCAAGAAACTCTTCCAAATATCAATGTTTCAAAATGCCTCTATAGGAAATGTTACCATACAATGTACATATATATGGAGGTAGTGATGCTGTTAGTTGACAATTATAGTATATCGAATTTATAACTTAATTTCTTAATAAAGTTTTTGACTGTTTTAGTTGTTGCATTTGTTTTTTTTTCCTTACATAAAACTATTGTCGAAAGTATATGATAAAGCGATTAATACATGGCCTTTTCCATATCAGCCTGGGTATCATCCCTCGACCCATATCAGCGCCTCGACTCCGTCTCGGGCTGATATGGGGGTCTCGGGATGATACCCAGGCTGATATGGAAAAGGCCATGTATTAATCTCTATTTATTCTATCTGAATTGGTCTTTAATATTTTTTGTAAAGACTGAATTTGTTGAAACTCATTACAAATGCCATAATTGTTCTGAACTTAAAAATAGTTTTTATTGGATATATTGGTACTGATTTGTGTTGATATTGAATGGCAAGACTTTCTCGAATTTTCATATATTAAATCTCAAATAACCCTAAAGTGTTCGTAAAATAAAAAAATAAAACCAAACTTCAAGAAGAAATGCATTTTAGCATAATTTCCAACACCTAAGATTTCTGACTTCGTGTCAGGTGTCAAACCTTTTCTTTCATCTTATTGTTATCAGTTGTGCTCTATCTTCATAGAAAAAGATAAGTGTGTTACTTTTCAAGGTAAAAGATAATTTTATCGGAAGTTTGTCAGCAAAAACAAATATATTCAATTTAAAAAACTAGCATGTAAACAGGTTAAAGAACATTTCGGGTTATGGTTTAGATCGACTTCAACGCGGGAACTCCGAAGTATATAGGCAGCAGTAGTATACCGCTAATCGAAAGTCATAAATTCATTAAGGAAACAAAATCCGGGTTACAAACTTAAACTGAGCGAAACACGTCAAATATAAGAGGAAATCTAAGAAACAACAGAAACACTTAAGCGCAACAAAACAAAACAAAACGACAATAAAACACATACATAAACGAACATATAACAATTGTCATTAATTACAATTGAATACGATGATATTTAGAACTTGATGCAATTGAAATTGAATACAATTGAATACAAATGCCATTGAATACAATTGAATACAAATGCCATTGAATACAATTGAATACTGTACAACTGAATACAGTTGAAACAGCTTCTCCAGCTGAGTGATAGAATCTCCTTGATTTCACAATGTTCGTTTGTTTCTTTGTGGGAAGTATCAATACACAATCAATCCATTAGTTGCAGTTGCTTTTCTTATATACTCATTTCATACAAATTTTAGCCTCTTTGTTATTGGGTTTAGAACACTAATAAACAAGAACGGAGAATTTTTTGTTTTTAAGTTATTTTTTTTTTTTCATGTATTCGACCGAATAAGTGCATTTTATAATCACCAATTTAACACAATCATAACAAAGAAGAATCATATTGTCATTGAAAAAGTACGGTATCTGTAAACTATAAGAAGTATGGTATGATGCTAATGAGACAACTGTCCACCAGACACCAAAAGAGATAGAAGTTAACAACTGTAAGTCATGATGCGGCCTTCAATAATGAACAAATCCCAAACCGCATAGTAAGTTGTACAAGGCGTAAAAAATTTACAACAATTGAAACGAGGAAAGTAACAGCCCGATCTATGTTAACAAAAATCAAGTATAATAAACAACAACAAACTCCAACCACTGAACTACAGTGTTCTGACTAAAGACAGACAGAATGTGGCGAGTCACATGTTTGATGGCATTAAATCATAACCTGGGACATTGAAATAACAGTGCAACATAATAACAAACTATAGAAAAAAGTCCAAAAGGGTTTAACTCATCAAATCGAAACAAAGCACATACAATGAAAAATAACACACAAAGAGTACTCAAATATACTGAAAGCTAGTTCAAAGCCGATAACAACTAAATAAAAATGTGTCGAAGACCAGAATATCAATCGGTACACATCGAACATCTAATGTATTTATTGTGAAGACGTTAGACAGAATATGTGGAACACTTCTACCCCGACACTTTCTCGTAATAAGAATATGCAGAGTCCTTATACGTCGTAACATAAACCTACGTCATATGAGAATAATAAATATATAGCGTTAAAGTACATGAATAACTTAATTTGTTCGTATGATTTATTTCTTCTTAAGACCGAAAATATCATGACCTTTGAAAAACTATACAATGGGTTTATTTAACATCATGCATGTAAATAGATGTTTTGCTTTGGTTGAAATTTTGAAATTATAAGAAGAATATGAGTGTATTGATCTAGATTTTATGGAGAGCATTGAATCAAAAGATATTTATCATTTTGCTATACACGCCTAATTATTCTATTCTATTAGTTCGACGACCTGGAAAAACATGTAAATAAGTCTTCCAAGTTGGTTTGTTCCAGTGATTTCGTCTCCCTTCCCTAAACAGACTATTTAGTTTAAAAAAAATATCACAAGGACAATGCTCTTCAACAGAACAAATTTGCAATTATAAATCTTTTGTTTAGAACAATATTCGTGTATGTGTTTAACCCTCTCTCCGTTATTAACAACTCATGTTTGTACAACTTTAAAATAACTTGGCATGTGTTTTTATTAAAACCTTTTTGTGTAACAGAAACGTTTTTAAAATTGTTTGCAGCTGAAAAGACATTTTTTAAAGTCATCTGTTCGATTTAGACGATAGTTTTTTTGTTTTTTTCATAAGCAATTCCTTGCACATGATGGGAAAGAGAAAACTTGTATTCCAAAACTCCAAACGTCATAAAATGTCACGCAGGAGAACAAACATGCATGATCCCCATATAATGTTTAATAAGAAATTTAAAATAAAAAGATTTACAGAATATTGTCCTGCGAAATACAGAATAGTCGGGAGACAAAGTTTCACGAAAGACCTACTAGTATCTCAGTTTAGGTTATGATACTTGATTCTGTAAGATTCATAACGAGCTGTATGTGCTGATCTTGTCAATCTACCGTTATAGATAAAAGTACGGTCTTCAACACGGAACATTGGCTCACACCGAACTGCAAGCTACAAAGTGCCCCAAAAATGACTAGTGTAAAACCAATCAAACGGGAACACCAAAGGTCTAATCTATATAAAAAATGTTAAATCTAACATCCCGATTGTTTTGCATTTAAAATATACTTTTGCATAATAAAATATCTTAAAAAATTAATATCTCAATTAACAGTCATGTGACAATATTAACAAATTCGTTTTCGTATCTTTCGTATAACTTCGAAGCATTCAGTCCATCTCATACTTTTCAAATAAAAAACCAGAAGCACATTTTTTTGTTCTGTCTGTTTTTCAGGCTCTTCTTTGGGGTCTGATGTTTTTCGGTCTGTGCGTCCGTTCGCCCGTCCGCCCATCTGTCCCGCTTTAAGTTAAAGTTTTGGTCAAGGTAGTATTTGATAAAAGTTAAAGTTCAATTAACTTTAAACTTAGCACACATGCTCCCTATGGTATAATATTTCTAATTTGAATGCCAAATTAGAGTTATGACCCGAATTGCATTGACCACTGAACAAAGAGAATGATAGTGCAATTGGGGCATCCACTATGGACACATTCTTTTTTTCTTATTCATTCTATTTCAAACCTAATAGTATCATTACTTTTCCATGATGTTTTTTATAACTCATTGTCTATTTGGGGCCTGAATTATGCATGAAATATTTTCCGCTTGACGTTGAGCAAAATATAAGTAATCAATCATTCAGTATATATATATTTGAAACATCATAACCTCATTTCATGCGTGAAAAATAATTGATTTTCCTAACTATTTATACAAATTTATATTCGAGATAAAACATTTGTTTTGTTATATAAATATAAGTAGATATTGGGTAAACGAAACAGCAACTTAACATCAATTGACTTTTCAGACATCAGAATGTCAATTTACAATATATGTAAGGCTTTTTTTAAAGCATTTCATAGAATATCACTTCACGTATAGACATGTTGATATTAGTCTGCATTTATTTGTTTGTACTTATACCCATTTCGGGTTTTAACTCTCACAGGTATTAGAAGTGAAGTTAGAGCTACGAAAAGTAAGAAACTTTGTATACTCTTTGAAAATAATACAATGTTGAAAACGCGTTTATCTCTTAAAAATGTTAATGCAGAAAAAAATCAATCTAAACGAGATAGTAAAACATATTGAAAATGGATAAATCTTACAAAATTGACAAGTCTAAATATTTTTGGAGCGATCAACTTATGATCAGTTTTATTATTACATAACAAAAAGACAACCAACATATGTTATTTATCACATAGATGTTTTTTGTAGTAATAACCATTTGTCAAACGTATTTCTCAAGTGTGAAATTATCATCTTTTCTATTTCTTATTTAAAAACAAATTCCTTGTAGACAATCATTTGGTCATTAATATTTCATTGTTCTCATTTTTTAAACAAGACTGTAGTTTTTCAAATTAAATTTTCAAGTATGCAATTCATCAACAAAAAAAGAAAGAAAGAAAAAATGAAAAAGAAAAAGGTTTATACGATAATGTTATTTGTACAGCTAATGGACATTTTCTCAAGTGTCTGGGGTTCATCATTTAAATTAAAATAGAAATAATTGATAAGAATTTTGTTAAAAAATGTCTGTGCATTAAATGAAACAGACACCTGTCAAAAGCAGACTCGAGACTATACATTGTCAAAACTGATTCCGACATGCAATATAATTCTCCCAGTTGGGTGACATAATGTCAATATTTCAAATTTTTCCATATTGTTTTATGAAACAAGTTAATAACCTACCTTTTCTAGAGCAAGTAGACTAATTCCATGTCTCAAATTTGCGTGCTTCACTGTTTCTATCTTAAAATGGTATTGAACGCCTTGTCAGTAAAGGCTGTAATTACAACATATTTTAACTTCAGTGCTTCAGATTATTCATGATTACTGTTAAGGCTGCGAGTTAATGAAAGCTGCTAGAGTAACAACATGCTGATTGTATCTAAATCATAGTCGAAATAAACAACTTGTTAAACTCATGTCGTTTTTGTTTGATCTAGAGAGGTTACTGATTTATCCAGTCCAATTGGATGAATTTGTCTCGTCGTGGTGTCTTATTTCCATAATGTAAGCTAGGTTGTAAGTACACTGAGCCGTAGGTGTTTGGTTAATCTGTGCATTTCTTAACATATTAAAAAATTGGCGTTTTCTATCTTTGAATTGATACTGTAATAAATTGAATTATGAGCAACAGTACTTTATCGATGTACAAATCTTATTAATCCATTAACAAGATACAAATAAATTTGTAAAATAACAAAAAGCTGGAGAAATTTCATGAATTCCAGAAGGAGCGATATTGAATGTGTCCACTGGAAAGCCTGTTTTTATTTATTAACCTCTTTTATCTTATTTACCAACCATGTTGATACATTTTTCTATTTCGTTAACATCATATTATCAGAACACAAAACCTAAAATGCTTAAGAAGTGATGCTTCTTTTACGCATATATTATGTACTAGTATTGTGTTTTACCTTTCGCAGTGAAATTAGTATTGTGCAGCAGTTTCTTTTTTATCTTTGTTTTACGAAAAAAAGTTGCAATTTTGTTTGGTTAATTCAATGTTTACCTTTTGAAATGGTTCTTGCTATCGCCACCATATCAAACACCATATTATAATTAACATAATATGGAACTTGTAAATAAAATTGAAATATCTACACAGAAAATTGACTTGATTGAAAGTACATTAAACGTTTCGCATATATCCTATTGCCACTGAGAACAAAAAGATCATCAGTGATTGGTTGAATGTGTAAACGTTCTCCTGAAACCACTGATTAAGTAGATTAAAAAGGATGTTCTAAAAGCTCGATATTGTCTTTTAACATTCTTGTGTTCAATTTCTGGTCACGATTTAGCGCTTTTGAAATTAGATTTTATCTTCCTCAAAGTTAAACTGAAATGATAGTGAGATTTAATTCCTAATGTTCTAATTTTTTAAATGTCGAGAAATTCCTATTAAACCGAGAATCTGTCAATAGTTACAAGAATTAAGATGGCGTAGCTTGATGTGTGTGTAAGAATATTGCTTATTGGCAAGTAATTGTAATCCTTCAATCCCCAAAACCATTAGAAGTTACATGTAGAGAAACGTTTTAAGATTTCACTCATCAATATACAAAGGATTTAATTACTTTACCTTGAATTATCGATTATCCGGATAAGAATTGTATTCCGATAACTAATTTACAATCATAAAATTTCCATTAGAAAGACGTCCCATCATATTCAATATAGAAGCTCCTTAAATTGTAAATAAAATAAGAACAATGCCATTCGAGTATCATTTAAACCGGTAATTTATTCTTTCTTCCAAAGACGTTGACAATATATAACAAATTACAAGCCATTTTTTTGGTTTCTTTGCCATATGAAAAAATGACGCAACCACCAAGGCGCAAAAGGAAGACATTTAATATCTACACTTCTACACGTCACTATTGATATGAAAAAGCAAAAACGCATACTTTAAAAAAAATATTCAATTCATTGGGCAGCATTTTAACTGCTTGACCTCAAGAGCATTTGAATCTCCAATTTTTACAGAACATCGTGTGGCTCAATCGGTAGTTTTATCTGTAGTATTTGTTGGACTACTATTCGGCTGTTGGTCCTTTTTCTTTTTGTCGATAGTTTTTCTTCAACCTATGGTCTTTGATTGTTTTCCTGACAGTACCAACGGAAAACAGATAAAACACGATTATAATAACAACTAGAAGACAAACGGACTCGTGGATTATTAAGGGTTCATTTCTTTCCAACACGGCTACAATTTGTCGTTCGTCGTGTGTTAGTACAAACGCTACATTTGTTTCTAACTTGAACTTGATTAAACGATATATTTTTTCTACGTTTGTAAAAAAATCTGTTTACCAACAACATGTGCATGCATAGTTGAAAGTTCAAACAGGGTCAGTAAAGACTTATTAATCGTTGTATTTGTTTCTACTTTCGTGGCGTTTAGAAAACAACAACAAACGCCACACAACGTCTACAAAATCTTGGTTAGAAAGAAATGCAGCCTTAGTAAGGAACATTGCGAGTGCATGTTCACACGCTTTATATTCAACATCTTTGAACTAAGTTTATAACTGTACGAGGCTTCGAATTAAAAAATAAAACAGTACTAGATCTTATATAATTACGAAACAAGCTTACAAAATCAAAGATATAAGTGAATTGTTTCTTTTGATAAAAGGAATTCGTAATAACGAAAAGTTTTTGATTTATCAGGTCTTCGGTTAACATAAAATAAAAATAGATAGACCACTTTCGAGTTCATCCGTCATTGGAAAAAAACTCGTCAATTATGCGCGCCTTTATGACGTCATTTACCAGATAGAGGGGGTCGCCTGTATCCCTGCACTATTTACGTTCATCAAGCGTCAGTGATCGTCATTGTGCAGGATAAACTAGAAATAATGGTTATTCTGTAGGTAATAATTGACAATTCCCTAATGACAGCAGTGCTTATTGTCAATTTTGAGATTTCAATTTGCCAAATAATTCCTACAATATAGATTTAAAGTTTTCCAACCACTCGCTCAACATTGGAATGGAAGTGACGACGCCCCTACACGCTCAAATGAGGTTCACTAAAACCAGAGTTTTTGACGGAAATCATCGAACTCGAAAGTTGTCTCAAGAACAGGTAAAACCCGGAATTTCATCCGATTCGTAACTGTTGATACATATTTGAAATCAAAATCAAACCTTGGACACTGAATTAATATTCAAGTCAGTATTTAGGTTTCCTCAGCTTGATATTTATTTGTTACTTCATTGATCCTCAAATGAAATAAAATATACACTGGTTAACCTTATATTCAAGATAACTGATTGTTATTTAATTGAATGAAATATTTGAATTTACGACACAAGACACAAGACTGTAACAGTTTCCACACTCTCATACAGTCGAAAGTCAAGAAAGAGACGTTCAATGAATTAAATTTTGTTCTTTGTAGGAGTTGTTGGAAATGTCAAAGGGATTTTATTAAAAGTTCCAAAACAATACATTTATTTGACTGGGAAAACAGTTGTTAGTTATATGATTTCAAAGGTAGGGATTTTGATATGTAAAAAGACTGTTTTAACAAAATTGAATTACAAGCAACATCTCTTGTCGATCTCGTAAGAAACGATTTGATATATATTATTATAAGATGAAATGCAGATATATCTACAGTATATCTAAACATTGATAAAAGCAAAATGTCAAAAACAGCAAATACTAACAAACAAACTGCTTCATGGCGAAAATTATATTGATTGAGGTTATCTGAGTGTTTGAATGTGTTACGTTCAAAGAAAAAGTAAATGTTATACTAAACAAAATTCATAATCATTTGCATTTCATTCAAGTATAGGGAAACACTGAATAGCAATCAATCGAATGATGGGTTATAAAAGAAACGTGTATAGTGACATGACATGGATGATGAGACATTAATCCAAGAAATACCATAGAGCTGCATGTTAAATAACATCTAGTACTTTATCACCGATCGTTCAATTGATAACTACAATCAGTGGGAAAATCTAACACTTAACCCTACTTTAACCGATTAACATTGCAATAGATCTTATTGCAATTAATATTAGCGATATCTATGCATCGCATGGAGATATAATTCCATCAAACGGAAACCATATAAGATATTGATGATTTATAGAACTACAATCTTTACGTTAACAAGCGACAGTGCATTGAACTTCATTATCCCATTTTATATTGAAAAATTTATACATTTTTGTACTTCTATTTGTCATGATATTTTGTCCCTTCGCATGTTTTTTTTTAATTCTTTTTATCCTCTCACGTGTACGAACATATTTTATTCTTCACTCCCTATGACATATTTTATATTTCATCATTAGCACAATATTTATAGAGTAAGCAAAACAGTATTGCATTTGCGCAATGATAGATTTTTTTTTTTGTAGTTGCGTAAAAAAACAGTTTTCTTATTTTGTGCTATATGAAAGACGATTAGAGCCCAATCTGATATACACTCTGTACGCGTCTCGTGAAATGTCTTTAATGAATTGTTCGATTTTCACTTTATTATTGTTTTGTGATGACAATGTTTAGAATGACCAATTGCTTACCGTACAGTTGTAAGTATATCAGGTTTTTTTCCAGAGATTCCCCGGAACCTTATAAGTAAAAGTTTCCATGACTTCTCTTCTCTGCGGTGATACCACATAAAAAACAACAAACAAACTAACAAAAATTTTCTCTTTTTTCTCGATGACAACGTTTTTTAAAAGTTAGATACACTGCCTTTGTTTGATCGCTGCTAAGAATATAATTGTACATTTGAAGAACCCACTGATTGATATTTGACAACACTCATACTTTCACAAAATATTTTCAAATACACTTTTCATTAATTAGCCTTGTTTTGCGAGAAACATAATCACAATGACTTTCTGACAGACATGAAGAAAGTCTGTGAGCGGATGAAAGTCGATGTTGCTACAAATATCCGAGAAGGTGTATTAGAACTACATTAACGCTATAAAAACTTGTTTCATTTTTACTTTGTCTGTGTAATTGCTTTAACAAAAAAAGGTGATAGCTAAACTTTGATGTATAGTTCACCATGGATTATAATGTAATTATTCTTTATTGACAAAGTTGTTTCTTGTCTGCATTAACTATACACCGGTCTTCCAACATGTTCACCTTTGAGACTAGTTAAAGAGCTCAGTGTTTGAACAATGATTTCAAAATATTATCATAAACTTAAATACTTTTTACAATTACAGTGATATTAAAAAAAAAACGAAATGTCAAATTTCATGTATCTTGTTTGATTGTATTACAGGTGTTATAACATTATATTCTCAATCATACATGTGAAATAAGAATAAAGGAATAAAGGCTTTAATCCATAGAGTATCTGACAATATAATAGCAGAATAGTAAACTTGTTCTGTTTGTTATCACGTACAGACATTTCTACAACGGATGTTTATACGTTACAATTTGGGTAAAAGAAAAGAAAAATTACATGCCTTTGGAAACTATAGCATGACAATTCATATGGTAATTAATTTGCCTGACAAGAAAAAAAAAACGAAAGTGTTCAGGTGGCAGACACTCTTATCTTACAATACGAAGTCCTTACATGAGAGTTCATGTTCTTAAAAAAGGAATAGCATATACTTTGAAATAAGAAACCAATTAGTTTTACATCGTCGTGGATCAAATCTAACTATTTCATGATTTTTTTCACCTTTGTTTGACTTTATTTTTAACACTGTTTCTAGAAAACAAGAATAAGATCTGTTAGATATATTAGAGATATCTACAATTATAGAAATGTTCCATTATAAATCCCAGTATGGTTTCCTTTATAACTAATATTCCAATTAGGATAAAAATGAAACCCGTGGTTATACTGTCATATGTTTCCGTATATGATTCTAATATATCCTTTATTTACCGTAATCAACTGAACTCATCGTTAAAACACGAGACGAACACAGCCTGATAAGACATACAAATGTAGAAAACGATATCTTCGGCTTTGTTGTATCTTTATTTGATGAATTTCGTTTCATATATATCAGTCCAGGAATTGTATCTATTCCAAGTTTGGAATCAGTGAAAACATTAAGTTGGTCTTTCTTTAGAACGGACAAAAAGCAAAAGTGTGGGACAAAAAGCAAAATTATCGGACAAAAAGCAAAATTATCGGACAAAAAACAAAATTATCGGACAAAAAGCAAAATTATCGGACAAAAGCAAAATTATCGGACAAAAAGCAAAAGCGGACAAAAACCAAATTGCGGACAAATCTCACCGTATCAGACGGCGTAAATTTAGAATCTAATGATCTATTATAACTTTATGCATAAAATGATAACACGAATTAGCAAAAAAAATCAACAGACTTCATCATCAGCACACGATTCCTCCGAATTTTTTTTATTCAAAACAGTGACTTACAAATTCAAAATGAAGATATACTACACTATTTGTCGAAATGCACATCTGGTTCAGTAAAATTGAAATCGAAGATCCTAATTTATTTGAATAAAGTATATTACTTTAATGAATTATGAACGAATTAGATTTTCGAAAACAATTTTCACGGAACACTTATTTATGAATTGAACTTTGACTTTTTAACTAATTCCAATATTAACAGTTTAAAAATAACAGACTATATGGTTATTAAAAAAATAAGAACATTTTCCGTATCAAGTTAGTTAGTCAGATAAAACAACCGTACGATTGACAAGATATCGACACGTAATTAAGACTACATCGGTTACTGTAGTTTTGTTTCTTTGTGGTTTATAGACATATCGTGATTTTTATTTGGACAAGATAACAAAATGGCGGAAGGGATAGAACTGATACTCAAAATTTAAAATCGATGGTGATCTCTTATCTAGCGGAATAAAACTCTAATATTTATAAATTTGAGCATTTTTATACAGAATGGACATAATATCAATTTTTGATTTTTTTGCGAAGTTTCCCTTTAAACACATTGAACAATGTTATTGAAACAATGAGATTTCATTGTAAAACCTTAAAAGTTTCATTTTTCATTTGATGTAGCGATGAGTGAAAAGATGCCTGCATATGCTTGCATACTAGTATTATATAGCAAAAAGAATTTAGTGACAACTCATCATCAAATCTTATAAAAAAAATATAGAAAAACGTTGCGACATCTTATCAACTAATTTAAAAGTAACGACGATACATAATTAATTCATTCATGTTTTCGGCTGATCAATGCGTTTCAGCTTTCAGCTAGCTATAACGCATGCTTAATTGATGATAAATAATTACGATTTTTTTTTTTAAATGTAAATTTTTATTGTGACAATCAAACCTACTGGGTTGCTCTTTACGACAAAACTTTTCCCATTATTCGTATAGCGTAGACTGTAAATAACGAAAAAAACTAAACCGTTACTTCTTTCTTGATTATTTTTTGTATCTTTCATTATTTTGCGAAACTTAACATCTCCCTGTAATCGTTTTTCTTAGAACAAATAAGCAGGCATGTCTTTTTTTAATTTCAATTAAAGCAACTTGAACACTTTGTTTCTATGCATAACAAGGTTTACTACCTATCCCAAGCATGTGGTAGGACTTTAGGTTCGCATACAGTGTGCTGAATCTTTCTCGTCTCACGTGCTTATCAAGATATGTTAACCTGTCCAGAGCTAGTCAATTCACTGATGATTTGAGCCAAGTCTGAAATGTTCGTATCGTTTATCATTTTCATATTGAATTTTGGTCCCCATTTCCGTCTCATCTTTTACCATGATTAGTTCGGTATTTTCTACTTGTTGTATTTATAGAAAAAGTTTATGTAGGTTCCCAGCAGCTAAACGATATAAAAATGAATTTATATTTATAAAGTTATAATTGCTTCGTATGAAAATTAACCTTTAGATAAATTAACTTCATCAAAGTAATAAAACGAAAGCCTTACAGGATATATTCTGAGCTTCAAAAAATTGGCGAAGCTGTCTAACGACGAAATTTGATCTTAGACAGAATGAGAAATATTCCCATGGCACTAAATGTTCATATGTTATTGTCTGATTTTTCAAATTGATCTCTACAAGACTTAATAATCATCATCACGTATGTCACTGAAATATAAATCTAAATAATTAGGAATGACAATTTCTAATATCACAAACTATCTTAGACTTACACTGTTGGTTTCACGAGATAAGTAATAGAAAAAGAGAACCATCTTATAAATTTTGTGTTGTTCAAAGGATGACATGACATGACTTGATTCTGTAACTAGCTTTGTTAACAAGACTTTTGTATGTTCGTGTTGTCTGAATATCTGTCTATTTTGCAGCATAAAGATTGTCGACACGAACAAAAAAGTTCGTCTCCTCATACTGTGTTTCATTGTTCGATCAAAAGAAAGGTGTGTATTTTCTATACAGAAAGAGGCAGATGCATGGTCGTTATCGAATTCATTTTTCCTAGATTAAAAAAAGTTTGATTTACAGTCGTTTCATGACGTGTCAACATTCGTCTGCAAGGTGTAAATTTACTTTCTTAACAAGTTTGATATAAAACGGGCACCATGCAGAAAAACATAATACCCAAAAGTACAACCGTGTGAGAGTTATACAATCAAATAACCTAGTAATAAGTATCCCCAAAAAGTAGAACACACTGGATAAAAAAAATATACTAGCCTCACAAATTTATAGACTGCTCAGTCTTTTTTTTAAATTTGTTTTAAATTTGAATTTGAAATAAAATAAAATACAGATAACTCTTTTTTTACGTTCCCCATTTTTGTTTCTTCGCTCGGATGAAACAAGAAAATAAACTCTCTATAGACACCGGGATTACATTTTGTATTTACGGCACACGCGTGTTTCGTCTACAAAAGACTTATCAGTGACTCTCGAATCCAAAAAAAGTTAAAAATGTCAAATAAAATACGTAGTTGAAAAGCATTGAGGACCTAGATTCCTTATAGTAACTATTCTTACTAAGTAGTTCTATTCGTTTTAAACAATATTTAAATTTCTGTCTACAAAATTCGTTGTTGATACCACTTTTATATTTACATATTTCTCCAATTTCTGCCTCCATGTTTTGTGGTTGATTTTTTTTTGCTGTTTTTTTACAAAGGTTATTTTTCCTTTAAACTATTTCATGTCCATAACTTACTTTATTAAATCTGAAATTGAATAACTGTTAATGGTTCATGTACATTTCTTGACAGTTATTACTATATTTTACAACTGCAAACTTTGACCGGGTCATCATATTAATACTAGTGCTTGATGCAATTTATCATGTCAATTTCTTTTAAGTCGATGCCAACGTTGGGTGCGCGATTTCTTTTGTCAACAATGTTCACGTTAATGGAAAAGTTAATTATTTTGATTGGAGTTAAACGAAAACAATTTGTTACTATAAACCCATGAACGTTTGTAATAAGCCAAGTCTGCGCGTTCATACCAAGATTATAATTTAGTACGTCATACGCACGTTTCGTCTACATAAGACGAACGTACATATTAAAAAGAAGATGGAATATAATTGCCAATGAGACAGTTTGTTTGTTAATTACTATTACGTATAAACAAGACAACAAACTGCATAGAAAACAATAAAACATACAGAGGTCGTCAAGTCGTCAAAGACAAGTGGCGCTCATATCAAAATAGTAGTAAAGCCAAGCAAGAATAAAGTTGAAGAGCATTGATGATTCAAAATTACAAAACGTTGTGCCAAATACAGCTAAGGTAATATATGCTTCGATAAGAAAATCCTTAGCTTTGTTAAATATTCAAAGATGATGTACATATGATGCAGATGCACTTATGAAGCAGGTAAGGGAATTCATTAGCTGAAGATTGAGAGAACTAATTTCATATTCATAAAGCACATACATGTTCTAAGACGGATATAAAGATCACGAAAGATGAAGCAAAAAGAAAACATTCTCATAGACCACCAACAGATAGTAGATAGATATAAGAAAATGAGAAATGAGTGTCAATGAGACAACTCTCCATCCAAGTCACAATTCATAAAAGTAAACCATTATAGGTCAAAGTGTGGTATTCAACACGGAGCTTTAGCTCACAACGAACAGCAAGCTATGAAGGGCCCCAAAAATTACTAATGGAAAACCTTTCAAACGGGAAAAATAAACGGTCTGATCTATATAAAAAACGAGAAACGAGAAACACTTATGAACCACATCAACGAACGACAACTACAACATCAGTTTCTTGACATATGACAGGTGCAGAAAATTGCAGCGGGTTTCGACTTTTAAATGGTACAAAACCTTCGCCCTTATCTGAAACAATAGTATAACATGACAACATTGAAAGAAACACTATAAAATATCAATAAAAATAGCTTAACTCTATCAAAAGACAGATCAACACAAGTAGTATACAATGAACGAGTACACTTTTCTCGCAAGAACTTCTTACACCAAGAAACCAGAGAAAGGCTTTAACTACAATAAAACGGAACACTGGAGAAGAAAATGTCCTGAAGTGACAAAAGAAGTCAGAATCAACAAAGTGATAAGATAGGTACAGGTTTTTTTTAATGATATCAATAAAAGTTATGGTAGCAATACAGACATAAAGAATTTGCAATGAAATGTGCAACCACACAATGATATTTATTCTGATGTAAACATGATATCATCAGTAGGTTTTGATAAGTCACGAAATTGTTATCAATAGTCCCCAATTATATATCTGAAATAAACAAAAAGGAGATAAAATACAATTTATGGATATACCAAATAAGCAAAACGCAATAGGTCAGAAAAGGAAAATCTTCACTTTGATTTAAAGGAAATAAACAGTTAATCCCTCAGCAGTGACAGAAAACAAAATAGACTAACTGAGACTTGTGTTGGTTTAAGATACATTGATACTTATGTTTTCAAATTCTGATATAGATTTGAAGATTATAGCACAACAAGATATTGAAGTTAAGTGGATTTTTACTTTTCTTATAATTTGCAGAGAGGCTATCATTATGCTTAAATTTGTTTTGCTGACAGAACTCATTAGGTTTCAAGTAGGAAAATAAGAGTTTTACCATTTGGTTTCTATACTAGAGAAACATGTTTTCCACAGTCATTAGAGGTACTTATGTCATTGCATGAAGATGTGGATATTGTATGATTGAAATGGCTGTTATAAAAATTTGGAAATCATTTCCATTATAACAATTAAATAACATATATCTCCCACTTTCCAAGCTCTGGTTCCTTCACATGATTTGGCTATACTCTTTGTCATTATCGGTTTCATAAGCTCTTCAACTTTTTTATTAGGTTTTGTCTTTTCATATCAGCCTCGAGCTTCACTGAACCGACCTTAATTGTCGAAATGCGCACCTGGTGCAGCAAAATGTGGCTGGAGTTATATTCTGGTTGATAACTAAGTTTTCGTATGATGGAATGTAAGACAAAGCTAGCTGAAAATGTTTGGCGTATTGGCAGTTGTAATTTTAAATTTTGGTCTGAGGCTCAATGCAAACTGAGTCAGTGTAACATCTGTAAACATGTTTTGTGATGCTTCGGATGTGTCTTCGATTACCATATGACTTCAGATTCAACTAAGCTAAATTGTTTAGCTCAACATCACATTCTTTTTTTTATATCTTTAGTAGGTTTCAAGATTATTGAAGCAGCAATTTTGGATATAGAGTGAATTCAGCAAGGACTAGTTTTGTCCTTTGACCCTGATTTGTTTTGTTTTTCTCAATCGATTTATGAATTTCGAACAGCGGTATACTACTATTGCCTTTATTTGTATATAAACTTTGTTCCAAAAATATACAAGCTATTATAAGGTAGCAGAAGTGACAGTACCATAAAATCTTGGGCATTGTTTACCAAACCCATTCATATGGCACTTAATTTTTACTCATCTGTTGGATAAAGGTTTATTAAAAAGAGAGGCAAAATATACCAAAAAGACATTCAAACTGAAAAAGTGAAAATAAACTAACAACGCCTTGACTAAAAAGGGAAAAGGCCAATATACAAACAATATCACACATAACACAACATAACTAAAGACTGAGCAACATCAACCCCACCAAAAACTGGGAATGATCAAAAGTGCTCCGGAAAAGATTTACAATTAAATCATGGAACAAAGATTAAAACGCCATAACGACATTTTTCAGATCAATAATTTTCACAAACAAATTATCCTCTTCGTTGGTTTTTTTTTATTTATCAAATCTTGTACGATTAAATGTATGAATTTGAGTGATAATGGCCTCCTGAACTCGTTGTTCTTCCTATCGATATGGTTATAAGTAACGGAAGGATAAAAGTGATAAATGGATAGTATGGAAATTCGATTATGCTCAATGAATACCGCATGTTTCTAAGAAATGAACACATTTACCCAGAGACAGAACAATCACACTTGTCATCAGAATTTTGAACTAAAACAATTATAGTGTTTTCCATTTATTTTTTAATCGAGAGATAGAATTTGTCATGTTGAAAACAACTAAAACAAACAATAAAATGTCAAGATACTGTCTTCAACAATAGACAAGTGTCTACACTTGCCAGCTTTTCATAATTAAAGTATTGAAATTTGTCGGAAAAGGCAAACCAAGCCGAAAAAAACAATTTACATTCTTTAAATCTATATATGATATTTAATGATCTTGATACTCCATGTTTTATGTATTTTTGATCCATATTGGTAGTTATTCTAGAAACAACATAGTAATAAGTTTGTAGTCTTGTTTACGCTTATACCACATCTCCTTTATTCATTTTCTTATTGTTGAGTGTCCTGATTAGGAATAAGGGGGAAATGAAATTCATGATAGCAAAGTAAAATGGCAATTTCAACGAGAGCAGGAACAAATGTCCAAAGTTATCAAAGGTACCAGGATTATAATTTAGTACGCCAGACGCGCGTTTCGTCTACATAAGACTCATCAGTGACGCTCATATCGAAATCGTGTTTGATAATCAAAATTCGTATCTATAGGATACATAAACTAATCATAGATACCATGATTGAAAATTTGTATTTGCACCAGTCGCCAGTTTGGTCTACAAAAGACTGATCAGTGACGCTTAAATAAAAAAAAAAGGTTCAAAAAACCAAATGATACATGCACTACATTTATTATTGCAAAGGAAATCGCGGAAGAGATTTTTAATGCGTTTTATATAATTGAGTATAGCCACTTGTCTTTGACGAGTTGACGACCTCTGTATATTTTATTGTTTTCTATAGTTTGTTGTCTTGTTTATAGAAATTAACAAACAAACTGTCTCATTGGCAATTATATCACATCTTCTTTTTCATATGTACGTCCGTTTTAAAGTAGTGATTGCGCGCTGGTTCTCTCGCTTACAATGAAAGCAACGGTAGTCATTTCTTAAAGTAGTTATACATCAGAAATCTAACATTTCTTTTTAATTTGCGTTCTTTATATTGAAAAATGCCCACGAAGATATACGAAAATTGGCAATGATACACACATCAAACAGAGTCTAAGTAAAGCACATGAAGGCTACTATACGGCTTTGAACAATGACCAAATATAGACAGTATAGTCAGCCATAAAGTCCGACATACATGTGAAACAATACAAACGATAAAAAAAAAGACAAAAAACTAGAGGCTCTAAAGAGCATGTGTCGCTCACGTTGGTCTATGTGAATATTAAACAAAGAAAGCAGATGGATTCATGACAAAGTTGTGTTTTGATGATGGTGATGTGTTTGTACATCTTACTTTAATGAACATTCTTCCTGCTCACAAGTATTTCTATCTATATTGAACTTGGCCCAGTAGTTTCAGTAGTAATGTTAGTTGAAATTTACAAATTTTATGATAATTGTTAAAAATTAACTATAAAGGACAATAACTTCTTAGGGGGTCAATTGACCATTTCCAAATGTTGACTTATTTGTAAATCTTACTTTGCTGAACATTAATGCTGTTTACAGTTTATCTCTATCTATAATAATATTCAAGATAATAACCAAAAACAGCAAAATTTCCTTCAAATTACCAATTCAGGAGCAGCAACCCAACAACGGGGTGTCTGATTCATCTGAAAATTTCAGGGCAGATAGATCTTGACCTGATAAACAAATTTACTTCATGTCAGATTACTCTTAATGCTATGGTTTTTGAGTTATAAGCTAAAAACTGCATTTTACCCCTATGTTCTATTTTTAGCCATGGCGGCCATTTTGGTTGCTTGACCATGTCACCGGACACATTTTTAAACTAGATACCCCATTGATGATTTTGGCCAAGTTTGGTTTAATTTGGCTTAGTTGTTTCAGAGAAGAAGATTTTTGTAAAAGTTAACGATGCAGGACGACGACGGACGCCGGACGCCGGACGCAAAGTGATGGAAAAAGCTCATTTGGAATTTTAGGTCAGGTGAGCTAAAATATGTTTGAAACCAAAACATCCCTATTAGATTATTATTTTAAAGTTTCTATAATATTGAGCTGTAACTTCATTGTTAGGGTAAAGAAGGATTTAGTACTTCTCAACAAGATAATTGCCCCTTCCCAACCACATTCTTTATATGAATGATCTAAGCCAGGAAACTGCAATCCAGTACTTGCCTTCTACCACAAGTGTTTTCTAGTAATGCAATTATCATAATTCAGTTTCGCTATTTGCTTAATTAGTTCACATTTTATTTCCCCTGGGTTTCTAGAGCTTACTATACGGTATTGGTTTAAGTCAGTACGGTGAAACATATATGTTTACCTGTTCAAATGTTTTTGGTCTTTGGTGGGGGTTTTTTGGGGTCTAAGACAGTTGTACCACATCTCTGTTTTCCCTGTAGAAAATCTTTTCTTTAATTGGGAGAAAGTTTTCATGAATGTACAACTGGTGTAAGTATAATGACACTGATTTTGTTTCAGTGACCATCACAATTCTTTATGAAATAGAATCAGCAGGGATTAGAAATACATAAAACATAGAGTATCAAAATGTTATGAATTAACAAAATAAAATATTTCAAATAAATCATGTCAATACCGAAAAACATATATCATTAAACTGTAACTAAGCATGCTATCTTTTAAATCAAAATTGAAAACAAAAATTATTCTGTCATAAATATTGGCACACTTTTAGATACCAACATAAAATGGCATTAAAATCAACTATTATTAACCAGTAGTGAAATTAAATTTGAAAATAAAAAGACGGGCGAACATTAAGTCGGCTTTCAAGGACTATTATTATTTCCTAAAAGAGTTATATATTTATGTAACGAATCAATATAATTTTAGATGCAGATGCATTGTACAATAAAATGATATTTTCCTAATGTATTAAACTTGATTTTACTGAATAAAGCAGACCTGCGGGACTTTAAAATGTTATTGTAATTACATGTAATGAATGACAAATTTTAAAGAAATTAAAGTAACATGTTATTACATTAACGGTCCCTGTTCTCTCTGTAATTGATGCACAATAATTTCACCTCTCTTTGATATTTGGCTCAATGGAAATCATGCTGTTTGTAATGGCCCAAGGTGTGGCGATAAAACACACATCTGCTCATTTAACTTTAACATAGATTCCGGTGGTAACTTTAATACAGCTATAGCTCAAATTATGCATTATCTTTAACTTTTTATTCATATATAAGCAAGAGATAATCAGGAATTATACACTTTGATTTCCTATACTGTATACCTTTGTTTCGTATATACTGAGCGACAAAAGAAAAGATACACTTATTTATTATAAAAATTTCAAGAAATAGGTTTTACAATAAAATTAACAATAACAAATGTATGAATGACTGACAATCAATTATGCATAATAAAAAAAATAAAGTACAGCGGAGTAACAGTTTTGGCATTGAATAACATAAAAACTACAGTTATTATCTAAATGTTTTATATAATAAGTGTCTCGGTGAGATCATCCTACTGGTCTATGTCGTGTCTGATTTCTTTTAATGTTTTTATGATATTAAATGTGTGTCATTGTAAAGATTGAAAAGTGTTTGTCGTTGCTAAAACCTACTCCAATACCAGTTTAAAACGTGCAAAAAACAAATGGACTGAAAATCCTTCAACAACCAGTTTATCAAATATAAGGAAGCATTTGAAGGGATATAAAAAAACTTGCCAGAGTTATTAAGGTACTTCAAACATCTCATTAAACGGAAACACAACAGAAGAGTCTCTTAAACAAGTGATAATCGATGGTCATATCCATTTCATTTGAATTGTTCATGAACTGAGATCAAAACGTCTGTGGGGAAAGTTAAACAGAGGGGTTTTGATATTCTGTTTTCCCCTTTTCAACACGTTTTATGTATTTCACTTCCAAAACATAAGATCCAGAATTTAAAGTTTACAGGCATAGATTACCTTAGCCGTATTTGGCACAACTTTTTGGAATTTTGGATGCTCAATGCTCTTCAACTTTGTACTTGTTTGGCTTTATAAATATTTTGATAGGAGCGTCACTGACGAGTCTTATGTAGACTAAACGCGCGTTTGGCGTACTAAACTATAATCCTGGTATTTTTTATAACTATTTATACCAAAACACGTGTTATGATTACAGAAAAAGGTAACCTACATTTCCTTTCTAAATAAACTCATCACAGATACCAGGATTTAAATTTTGATTTTGCGCCAAAAGCGTTTTGTCTACAAAAGACTCATCAGTGACGCTCGAATAAAAAAAAGGTTAAAAATGCCAAATAAAGTACGAAGTTGAAGAGCATTGAGAATAAAAAATCGTAAAAAATTTGCCAAATATAGCTAAAGTAAATAGATCCCTGAGGTAGAAAAGCCTTGGTATTTTAAAAATGTAAAGTGTTTTAGACAGAAAATCTTTATTTATTACCATATCAATGATAATTCATGTTAACACCGAAGTGCTGAATATAGGACAGGTGATACTCTCAGGGAATAAAAAATCCACCAGCTGTGGCATTGACCCAGTGGTTGTTAATAAACTCATCATAGATACCAGGATTGAAATTTATTATTTACCGCAGATGCACGTTTTGACTTCATAATGCTCATCAATGACGCCAGACGCCCATTTCTCTTCAAAATATTTATTAGTTACGCTCGAATAAAAGCAATTTAAAAATGTCAAATAAAGTATGAAGTTAAAGAGCATTGTGGACCAAAAACTTCTAAAAAGTTTTGACTAATACAGCTAAGGTAATCTATTCTTGAGGAAGAAAAGCCTAAGTATTACAAAAATGTAATTTTTTGAAAACAATTAATTTATATTTATTACCATATCAATTATAAATCATGTCGACACAGGGCTGGTGTTACCCTCGTGGAAGAAAAACTCAACCAGCAGTGGCATCCACCCAGTGGTTGTAAATAAACTAATATCTATTGGTTGACAATCGTAATTATGAATTATAGCTCGTTCTTTAACAATTACAACGAAGCACTTGTGCAACAAACCATAAATTAATTTATCTCTCTAATGACAACGATTTTTTTTATTGGCGTGCTTCAGGACAACTCGTAACAGTTTTTCTCTCGTACCTTAGATCAATTCGTAACAGATAGTTGGTATACCCTAGAACACAGCACAAAATATCGTTTTTAACTCTCTACAGCTGAACTGTTATTCAAAAGTGGTTTATATATTGAACACAGACGAATATACACTTCGATTTAACTGGTGTTCAAGTTAAGGGCAAATTCGATAAACATAATTTGGTGTTATTTTGAATTATAAAATACTTTTGGTATGTATTGTAATTCAACTATATAGTGTTTCATGGACTGATTTTTATCTTTTTTTATTTGGTGTAGAGGAGGTTGGGTTTAAATTGAATTGTTGTTATTGATTGCATTAATTGTACATGTCTCAATTTCTTGATAAACAAAATAAACACTGCATTTGGAGATATGAACATAATGAATAATTGACATACAAGTTTGATGACATTTATTTCACCTTCATTTGAATTTACAATCAAAAATGTTTTCGTGATAGACGCATTTGACACAATGACCGCTGTATTGCATGCACCATAACAATAACAAAGTATTCTATTACTATCAGTTTGCTTGCTTTAAGCCTTGACCGTACTGTGTTACGCGCGCTAAACAATTTTGTCAATCCGGAAATTATCTGTAGATTCTTAGCCAACTAGTCTTTGAACTTACTTCTTAATGACATGATCCATTAACACAATTTTCGAGTTTGGCATGCGATCACTACCTAAAGGATTGTTTCGTATTAACAATAACTACAATTTATATAACAGATAAACTCTTGTAAGAGTAGGCTTGAGTACAAATAGAAGTTGATTTTTTTCAACAGAATGGTACGCGGTTCTAGGTAAGATAACTACACACGTTTTGATCTTATTCAATAATGTAATGTATTAGAAATGCGACATTCTTAACAAAAAAGAAATTAAATGAAGATCTGTTCAAATATAAAATTTTGATTATGATTTTGTTTTCAGAAACAACAAATTACATATCATATTTTATTATATAATGATACTTTATGTATAATCGGTACAATAACAATATGCTTTCCTCATGTAAATTTGTTCGGAGACAGTAGTACCTAATATAGAGATGTAGATGTAGAGATAGCAGAAGTAAAACAAAGACATAACGTAATATCTTGACATTGCACTACCTTACGTGGAATAGTCTTTTGGCACGATCATTTAGCTATGATACAGACGTCACAAATTATGGATATGGCGTTAAAAAAACATCTGTTTATTCAAGCATCAATAATTGTACTAAGGAATTGCTTTCTTGGTCTATCTTTCTTATAATATGACTAAAAAGAATTAAGTCGCACAACTACTTTTTAAAGCAAATATCAAGCAACATAGAAAGACGTTAAGGAAAATCTTGTCAAATCTAAATCCCACATCTTTTGCACACTTTTCAAAGTTTGACATCAAATTTATCCATTATTGTAACATCTTCATATTTTCTAATGAAATAATGATATATATATGTGAAAATGTCCGAATTAAACTTCATTCCAAATATTGTTTAGACAAAGAAAACAAAAAATAATTCTCTCTGTTTATCAAAGTAAAATAACAAATATTTTAGTATCAAAAATTAGAATATTCTTGAAAATGCGTTCAAAAAAGAATGAAAAGTTCAACGCAACCTTATATTCCACGGATGTATAGAAATATAAATCCCCGATTTGAACCCATTTGTTTTGGTATATCAAATGTCAATTTAAACAAATATGAAATGTGCATGATATTGAAATATCAAATACTTAGCCGAAAAAAAGTATATTTATCACAATTAAATATACAAATATCATCTATACTAATCTTTTTTGAAATGAGTGATATTTATTTTCTAGTCAATATACAAGTGTAACTCATGTGTCAAGTATCAACTATTACTTAGTGTAATAACAGGTAGTAGTAGTTTACCGATATTCTAAGATTGTGCCCTAATAAGAATTTTCAAATCAAGATTAACAAGAGTCAGTCATAATAACAGCAAACCGAATTTTCTTACACTTGTTAGTGTGTCATTGTTATATCAATGAAGGACCACAACTCCTGAACGACAAAAGTGAAACTCGTCAGTTTCGATTTTGATATTAAAAATAATAACAGATCAAAATTTGACATACATTTGGTTTAACCGTTCTCGAGTTCAAGCATCATAAAGTGCATTTTCTAAATCAATAAAGGACTATAACTACTAAACGGCATAATTGAAAATTGTCAATATAAAACTGTACTTTTACTTCTCAGTATCTGTATTAACATATCAAAATTTGAAAAGCATAGACTGAACATTTAATATATAATTAAACGGTAATCATTCAGGCTCCAGCCCGACGGATAGTATATCCTTCTATCTACCATCCCACCATAAAATCCTGATTTCCTGATATTGATTAAAACCATCATTAATGGCCCTAGGCTGTTATCAGTTATTTGGGCGGGTTTTTGTCTCTTTGAGATATTCCCCATCTCCATTCTCGCTTTTATCATTGTTGTGTGAACGAATTCAAGCTTGTTGGTTGGTTTATTTTAGAGTATGAGTACAAAAAACTGACTCGAAAGTTTTATGACTTCAAGGCCAGATGTTTCTACTGTCACTACTTAAGTAAAATTTTATGGAAAATTAGGACCCCTAATAAACCTTCGTAAATCTACTTAACATTTCTTTTTAAATCTTGGAAATAATTCCAATATTTCTTTAATTTTAAACAACACTGAATACTTTTAAAACAATACGAACTACATAAAATAAGAGTGAACTGCTGCATCAAAATTTTGTTTTAATCTGTTATGGGAATGAGTCGTAATTGGTTGTAAAATTTTCTTGATATTTCTACATTTTAATGAATATAGGAATAAAACATATTTCAATTAAATAGAAAATAAGACAACAGTAATAAACCTATAGCTATGTTTAAATCAATCAAGACTATATAAGTTCCCACCGCCAGTCATACGTAAGTTATTCGTTAGTTAAACACGTTTTTTAAGCTGGGAAAATGAAAAAGACAAGAGGACAGGGTAATTTGTCTCGGTAAAACGTAAGAAAATAATAGGACACTTCTTATGCTTAAAGAAAAATGATATGCTTACATGAAAACGAGAAACTGGAAATCCAACAACATCTTACTGTGCCTTACTGAAGTACCGTATTCCGAGGATAAATGGTTGATGTTTTGATTTTTTTTGTATTTTGTTTTACATATATTTATAAACTGATTTCATATTTTAAATTGCTTCGCTGGCTAAACAGTTCTCATAATCATCATAATTTCATAAGATGAAAGGCAACTGTTAAATTTAAGGAGAAATTTAACGTGCTAAATTTGATGTGGAAAAAACACAAGCTGTGGTTTGTGTTCCAATTATAACGTTTGAGATAATTTAAAACTAAAACACGGCTAAATTATTATTGTCATAACTTAAACATGTAAAACACAAAACCTAATATACAGCATAACATTATATGGATGTTAGCTAGAAGTGATTGATAGAAGAATGCCTAAAAGTTATACAAATGACTAAGCAATCACCGAAAACAGATTTCAGTTACATCACAGTAAGTTATATGTTAACACGACATTGAAGTTTAATCCCCCTTGTTAATAGTTTTATGTTTTATATATAATAATCGATTCACAAGACTAAAAATCTTAAAATATATAATACTACATTATAATACGAATGATTAACAAAGGAATTTGCTTTGTGGTTTGTTAACGTCACAGAAGACAAATGTCTGTGTTTGCCTGAATTTTCTGGATTAACCTTCATCAAAAACACCCAAGCCAAAGGTTTACAGCCATAACGCCAAAAGGGAAAAACTTTACTATAACCATTCGTTACTGAAAAGTTTCAGGGTACAAATAGGCAAAAAGATCAATGAACTTAGATTTGAAATAACAAAAAGAAATCGGGAATTCATATAAAGAAGTTTACATTGTTTTAAGGAACTTTCATCAAGTTTAATCCTGGTACCTTTGATAACTATTTACGCACGTCGTTTCCTTACAAAGGAATAGGTTCGGATAGCAGTTTTTCAAAATTGTGAAAATGTAATCATTTAGCTATTTACTGGAAAGTAGAATACTTCTGCTACATGAGTATGGGTTGTTTTTGACAATACAATGCACATATATCGGGTACTAGCATCATGAACTCATGCTAAATTACTGAAATCGTCACAATGTTATCCTTTTAGTTAAATTTTAGACGGTTTCCGTCATACATGAAAATGGCCGCATTCGTGTTTATTCATTATATTGAAAAGTAAATTGTATTTGATGATAATACATAACATATATTAAGTTTGAGGATGAACACGGATGCGGCCACTTTCATTTTTGACAAAAAACATCTGAATAGTGACGTTTTTTTTTAGGCATATTTGATAAATTTTTCACATTGGAGCTTAAATCGGCGCGTTTTTAATGACTAAATCAGTTAAAATCTTTCACATAAACTAATTAAATCAATCGAAATAGACACTCAAGTGATTAAAAAGTGTTCAAAATTTTTCGTTAGACGAACCTGAAATTTGAGGTCAAAATCGGCCCTAACCGGACCTACTCTTTTCAAACTATATACACAGTTACAATCTAATTGTTTTAATCTAAACATCTTATATACATACATTTTATTCATTGTCATCCCGTTTATTATAAATGTATTCAGAATGAGTTCAAAATTGCAGAGGATGACCCGGTATCAACATCTATGAAACTCCTATGATGACGGAATTGTAGGGGGAGGGGTATACATAGTTAAGTGTTGCCGCTAAGTCATATGTGTTCTAATAATTTTATCTGTCGTTCATGAGAAAAACTATCGAAATAAAACAACAATGCTGATGTCATTAATAGACTTAAAAAAATTGTATTAGAGTTTTATAGAAAATATATATTGCTATAACATTGATTTGCAGAAATCAAAATCTGATCACAGAAAGGTTGAAGTCGATTGTACGGGTAGTATGCAAGATTAATTTCATTGTTACAATTATATAGAATGCAAATGACATTTACAATGTATTATTCGTGCACATCAATTATGACATATGATAGACATCTTTTTAAGTCGTCTGCGATTTTCAAATGAAAGTCACAGTGTGTTATCGTAATTTGCTATATAAAATGTTGTATGGAGTCAGAAATCTGTCGGTTTCTTTATACGAGTTTATAGAATATATTCAAAATGGTCCTATTACAGTTTTTTTCTAATGTCTTATGTTAACTCGTGATGTAACTTGCTTACTCTCATAGTTAAACTTGCTTTTATTATAATGTTTTTAT
This sequence comes from Mytilus trossulus, assembly GCF_036588685.1. Taxonomy (NCBI): domain Eukaryota; kingdom Metazoa; phylum Mollusca; class Bivalvia; order Mytilida; family Mytilidae; genus Mytilus; species Mytilus trossulus. Next base: position 21,362,733 of record NC_086375.1, read on the forward strand.
ATCAATCATTAAAAAATATAGTCATATCATGCTTACAAATCTATAAATTCTTGTTGTTGTTTAAAGATCAATTAAAATACAAAGATGATTTTCTTTTAATTTCTCAACTACACACATGTGTTTGATCATTTTCATTTTCACATAATACTGTAAGAATATTAGAGTCACAAAAAAAGTGCAGTTCGTTTTTCATATTGAGCTAAAAAAAAAAAAGAGGCCTGATTGGACATATATAGCATTTCAATATCATGTTGAGACATTTCATTGTGTAATGTAAAACATATCCAGCAGGGTTATACGGAAGACCGGCTAAAAAGAAAACTGCAAAAATCATTACAGTCCCCATCATTGATGCAATATGTCTGTTTTTCAGCTCACGAGAGACATAATTTGTAGTCTCAGATCTTACAGATAGTCCGCTAGAACTATACTTTACAATATTTCAATATACCATATTGTGGCTTATTGCCTGGGGATACACATGGACGGTGATGCATGCGTACAATGTGACGATTGGCATGGCGACACACCCGTTCTTGTTCTTTTTAGAATTCGTGCGTTTCCCTCGATTTTTTAAACCAAGTTTGCTAATTTAATATGAATTTACGATATTTGTACATTATTCAACTACCCCTGTGTACAAATTCATAAATATGTGTGTCTGAATTTCTATTGTTACATAAAAAAAATATTTGATCAGTTAAACTTTCACTGTTTACAAGAACAATAAATTCGTGTAAAGAAAGATTTCCAAAGCATCTTTCAGAAGCACTCATTACCCGAGTGTAATTACTTAGCTAAATAATGGACATCGCTCCTGAATTCCTAATAAACATCCGTCCAATCAAATAAATTGTCTGATCCTCTGAGAAAAACAACATATTATGAAGTAAGGAAGTACTGTAAAACATTGAAAGAAGGTTAAACAATACTTATCTGGGTTATCACTAGAAACTAATCTCTTGGATTTCAATGATATTGAAAAAATGTAGATAGATGTCAAAACAAACTGTGAAACTAGTTTCTTGATAATAAAAATTGATCTTAATCATTTTTCTTTTGTTTGATAATTTCCCGGAAGGCTTCATCTTACAAAAACACACACTTTAATGTCAAACGAAAAATCTTCAAGACAAGATTCTGTAGGCCACATATATGAAATGTTAAGAATTTGTAACAAATAATTTAAAAAAATGTGCTAACATGTTTTGCTTTAAAAAATGAGAAGAAACTGCTAATATATAATTATAGGAGAAACTAGAAGAGATAGTGTCATAATGAAAAAGACAAACAGACGAACAGATAAAACAAATCGCAAAAGAGTGAAAACTAAAGCTTGAATAACACAAACCCATAAGGAAACGGCAATCAAAGAGGCCGAGATTGCAACATAAAGTGTAAAACATCCGATGTGATCCTTCTTTCAGTGACATGAATATCCCATTAATAAAATTAACGGTAACAATTTTCTTGCACCAGATGCGCATTTCAGTGATGCTCGTGGCCAAAATATTTGAAATCCAAAGCTAATATAAAATATGAAGAGCTATAATCCAAAAGGTCCAAAAATTATAGCCAAATCCGTGAAAGGAATTAGAGCTTTGCATGAGGGTGATACATTCCTTAATTTATAATATTTTGTAACAGCAAATTTTAATAACACAAAACAATCCGTATTTTCATGCCAGTACCGAAGTAATGGCTACTGGCCTGGTGATACCATCGGGGACTAATAGTCCACCAGCAGAGGCATCGACCCAGTGGTAGTAATAAAATTTACGGTACCAATTTTCTTGAGCTGAACCGAATCATGATTTCATTCAGTATATCAGCTATAATAATGAGACTATATTAAGGTTTTGGCTAAAATATTTTCAAATACAAGTAGTTATCAAAGATACCAGGATTGTAATTAAGTGCGCCAGACGAGCGTTTCGTCTACATAAGACCCATCAGTGACGCTCATATCAAAATAATTATAAAGCCAAACAAGTACAAAGTTGAAGAGCATTGAGGATACAAAATTCCAAACAGTTGTGCGAAATATGCCTTGGGTAAACTATACTGGAGATAAGATCATTCGAAAAATTAATACTTTTACAATAATTTTTTTTAAATGACCATCTAATTGATAGTGATGTCAACAACGAAGTGCTGACTACTGGGCTATTGGTATCCCGGAAACGAAACGTTCACCAGCAGTGGCATCGACCCAGTGGTGTAAATAGTTATCACAGGTACAAGTCTTGTAATTGATTCGCGTCTAGCTGAAAAGCATTGAGGATTCAAAATTCCAAAAAGTTGTGCCAAATACAACTAAGGTAATCTATGTCTGGGATAAGAATATCCTTTGTATTTAAAAAAAAAAAACTTTTGTAAGCTAAGAATTATGCTTGATCTTTTGTAGTATAAATTATAAAATTGACTTTCAATGCCGTCATCGTCATGAACATTGTTTGGACTGGTATTGTGAACATAATTGTACAAAATTCGAGATTGCATGTTCGTTACGTTTAGAAGTACGTCAATGTTTGTGATGTTCTGTGGTATTTTTTGTTGATAGAAGATGATCGTTATTGTTTCTGCGGTTTGCATGTTATGTCGTCTATTAAATTATTCGTGTGCGCGTTTCTCTGTGATGAATGTTCTAGAGTATGTTTGTGTTGTATTTCTGTCACGTATTGTTCTCATGTGAGCGATATTTTTAAACATTGTCATAAAAGCGGAAGGTTTGGCTAGCCATAAACCAGATTTTATCATTGTACTTGAAATGTCCTGTTCCAAGTAGTAGTTGTTATCAAATGGTTCGTTATTATTCATGTAGGCGTTAGGCTTTGTTGCGCTTCAGTGTCCTTGTTGTTCCTTTGTTTTCCTCTTATAGTTGAGGTGTTTCCCTCGGTTTTGGTTTGTAACCCGGATTTATTTGACTCAATCGATTTAAGACTTTTGAACACCAGTATACTAGTGGTTCCTTTAGTTATACCTACATTATCCCTATTAAGTTCAAAAGTAATGATATGGAAACATATATCTTGTTGATATCATATAAATAAATATAGATTCAACCACTGCATCAAGTGACATCATCAGACATGGTCGCCTTTTTAATGAAGTCACAATAGTAATGTCAAAGAAAAGCAAACAGTTTGTCGTCAACGTTGATTTTTTACTAATAAAGAACTGATTTCAAACGAACCACCTGTTGATAAAAATTTAAAAAAAAACCAGAAACTAATGATAAATCGGGTAAGAATTGGAGAAATCGACGAGTTCATATGTATTGCAATTTTGTACTTACCTTAAATCAATATAGTTTTACGTGTTAACTTGCAGTATTAATAAGGACAAAGATGCAAGGATGTCAGTATTAACACAACAATAAATCTTCAATAATCGTATATCAAGCATGCAAAATCTCTTTATATTCATTGAATATAATATTATCTGGACACAGTAAAAGTAATATCACATAAATATATAATAGGAAAATCAATTCACTTCAAAAGAAAAAAATAACACGCTAGTATCCTATTCAATAGCCTAAAAAGATATAATAAGTTTCGTTGGATTGACAACATCTGGAAAATAAATATTTATAACCTTTTAAAATAATAATTTGATGAACATTACATACTGTTATTGCTGAAAAAGAAGTCACGTTTTATCTTAAATTTATAAATTATTTGAAAAAATCCTTTTTATACCAATCTTTTCAGCAAAATATTATAAATGCGTTTCTTATATAAAGCATTAGAAGATAGCCAGACAAGGGTACTCCCATGGGAAATGATAGTAATATCCTGATAATACAACCATCCAATCAATAAGTGCAACATAAACAAAGTAGAAAATATTGCTAATAGAAGCATTTAGATTATTTCATCAAACAGACAAACGTTTCATATACAAACAATAACACTGTATGAAGACCTTCTAACAAATAATCAGTCATTTATCCCTTTATATGTGTGTCATTAAGAAAAAAATAAAAAAATGCTTGAAAATCCGTGTTAATTTATCAAGAATGAAAGCAAAATACTATATGAACTATTTCAGAAATATTAATCTGTAATAGTATTATACTTAAATATAAATCGTATATTAGTATTACAAAACAAAAACGGTAGATTTTGAATAGATGTAAATTAAATATGTTCAAGTCGTCTTATGGAACATATTTCTTATAACTATTATGATACATGAAATAATTATACTCATGCTGAAAAATAATAAGCTTACCTTCGTTTGTTATATTAATAAAACGTAGTTCAATGAATGTTAATTAAGGTAGTTACAAAACACCTGATGACAACACCTGTTTTTATCCTGCCAAGCTCCTCCTTAACAAATGACCATTAGTCGACTGTTGTGATGCTGACAAATTGAATGATTCTGTATTTCTGCATCATTAAAAGTCGTTCAACTTATACACCAGCAAGATGGACCAATTGATATATCTTTATCGCGGCATCTACGACTAATTATGTTTCTACAGTTAGCCTTTTCAGACAAAAAAAATGTGATAAGTTTTACAGTGTTATACAGCAGAATTTGATAAATGCGTACACTAGTTACAATGGTGGGTGAAAATGTTTGTAAATGTATTACGATTTCAGGTATAGAAAAAAGAGAAATTCCAAACCAACCAATGATATAGATTTATGGTGTTTCTTGGATACCACATATAAGAACGTTAAAATCTAAAGGTTTGGAATGCATAACAAGTTGAAGAGCATCACATTAAGTCAGCGGTGGTTTATCAATGTTTACTGTACAAAAGAAAATTCAAAGAGGCAAATCAAGTGAAAGATCACAAAAACTAAAGGGGTTAATAGTCTCATACTGGGCATGCATCACCTACAATGCTAATCCACACTTGCTAAAATGTCATTTGATTTTGCCATTTAATTAGGGATTTTCCGTTTTGAATTTTCCTCGAAGTTCAGTATTTATTGTGATTTTACTTTTTATGTGACAATTATGAATAGTAAGATACATGTGTACACTTAGATAAAGGTTAATATCCTCTGTAAAATTGGCGATCTAATTACTTGTAATGTGTGCCAAACTTAAGATTAGAAATTTCTCTGGAAAATATCTGGCGTATAAAATTATAATCCTGGTACTTTTGATAACTATTTACACCAATGGGTCGATGCCACTGCTGGTGGAGTTTCGTCCCCGAGGGTATCACCAGCCTAGTAGTCAGCACTTCGGTGTTGACATTAATATCAATTATATGGTCATTTTTATAAATTTTCTGTTTACAAACTTTGAATTTTTCGAAAAACTAAGGATTTTCTTACCCAAGGAGTAGATAACCTTAGCCGTATTTGGCACAACTTTTTGGAATTTTGGATCCTCAATGCTCTTCAACTTTGTATTTATTCGGCTTTTTAACTATTTTGATCTGAGCGTCACTGATGAGCCTTATGTAGACGAAACGCGCGTCTGGCGTGTAAAATTATAATCCTGGTACTTTTGATAACTATTTACACCACTGGGTCGATGGCACTGCTGGTGGACGTTTCGTCCCCGAGGGTATCACCAGCCCAGTAGTCAGCACTTCGGTGTTGACATGAATATCAATTATATGGTCATTTTTATAAATTTTCTGTTTACAAAACTTTGAATTTTTCGAAAAACTAAGGATTTTCTTATCCCAGGAGTAGATAACCTTAGCCGTATTTGGCACAACTTTTTGGAATTTTGGATCCTCAATGCTCTTCAACTTTGTATTTATTCGGCTTTTTAACTATTTTGATCTGAGCGTCACTGATGAGTCTTATGTAGACTAAACGCGCGTCTAGCGTATAAAATTATAATCCTGGTAATCCCGGTCACCGTTAAAAAAAATTTACCGATAGGATGTGACACTGTATCGACTCAATAATGACACGTTGTCGCTGTCTGAAACCGTGAATAATCATCCCATCGAAAATATCCTATCGAACTGGAGATAAAGAATACTACAGATACAGCTAAGTCTGCCTCATATCTTGAAAGGACAGAGGGACGAAAGATACCAAAGGGACAGTCAATCTTATAAATCGAAAACAAACTGACAACGCCATGGCTAAAAATGAAAAAGACAAACAGACAAACAATAGTACACAATGACACAACATAGAAAACCAAAAAATAAACAACACGAACCCAAATAAAAACTAGGGGTGATCTCAGGTGCTCCGGAAGAGTAAGCAGATCCTGCTCCACATGTGGCACCCGTCGTATTGCTTATGTGATATAAAATCCGGTAAATAGTCTAATTCGGTAGGTCACATTCATGAAAGGGAAGGGGATTGTAGATATCATTTGTGAAACGGTTATTCCATAACGGCCAACCATCTCGTGAAGGCGTCCGTAAAATTTACGAAGGGATGATTTCAACTTCACCATTTGAAACTCTTGGTTTTATAGTTTCCCTGTGAGTAGCAACCCTCTATCAAGAAAAATCATGATAGGAAATGCAAGCACGGGAATGTTGTACCAATTGGGAGATATATACCCCGTATGCAGGTGCTGCTGGAATGTTGCTACTTAGAAATGGATAGTTCACAATTTGAAAGCTGAAATCATCTCTTTTGTCAATTTCTAGATGTAAGTCAAGATATAAAGCCGACTTAACTGTATCTGTAGTATCCTTTATCGGTAATTTGTATATTTTTCCTTTGATCTTACTGCCTAATATTTTCGAGTATCATCGTACTGGCTGTATCACTGAAAATATTAGGCAATACATCGCGTGACGTCATAGCATTGCGTGACGTCATAATTACCGATAAACAGAATAATAGGTAGTTGAGTTTTTGATACTGACTATATCATGTTGAATATCTTTACTCGCCCTAACGGGCTCGTCTACATATTCATGATATAGTCAGTATCAAAAACTCAACTACCTATTATTCTTTATTTATCTCTAGTTCGATGGGATAGATGGGATAGATGCGTTCCACATAGTCACCAAATTTTGAATTATTTAGTGAAAGAACATCATCTATATAGCGGAAAGTAGAGTTAAAGGATATTGCTAACTTCTTATCTTTCTTCCTAAGAAGTTCCTGCATGAAGCCAGCCTCATAATAATAAAGAAATAAGTCGGCAAGTAGAGTGGCACAGTTTGTTCCCATTGGAATGCCGACAGTCTGTTGAAAAACACGTCCTCCGAACGTAACAAATATGTTGTCAATAAAAAAAATCAAGCATCTTGATAATATCAGTTTCAGAGAATTTTTTGTTTGAATCAGAGTGATCCTTTACAAAGTAGGATTTATTCCTTCCTAAGACAAGATACTTGTCTCTACGTTGGCCATTCTTTTTTATGAAGCAAAGCAATACCAAATCTTTCAATTTGTCTTTTAGTTTGGAATGTTGAATACTTGTGTAAAGAGTAGAAAAGTCAAATGTTTTAATACTGTTTCAAGATGAAAGAGAGTTATATTGTATGTACCCTAAAAGATCTTTGGAATTTTTAAGTATCCAAATCTTATTCACGCCACCTCTAGAATAGGCAGTTTCACAATAACTTTGAAGCCCGTCTTTGATTGCTGATAAAATGGATGTTAATAATTTAGAAAGAGGTTTCGTGGAGCACTTGGAAGACCCAGCAATATACCGTTGTTTGTAAGGACACTTATGTAGTTTAGGTATCCAATACAGTGATGGAAGATCCAGTTCTTCATCTTTGGTTGAAATTCCAAAGGATCAAATAACATACCTATGATTATCCATGATTTCCTCTTTGGTGTCGTGAGGGTATATGTTGAGTTTCCAAGTGAATTGTCAATACCTAATTCGTTTATCAAGCAGTTAATATTATGACTATTACACACACAAACGATGTTATTTGGGGCTTTGTCTGCGGGGACAACATATTTATCATGGAGGTCGGATAGGTATTTAGCAACATTTTGGTCTTTAAAGATTGACGTAGCATGGGCATTGATGGACCCATTCAATTTCTTAATTCTGATTTGTATCAACGACCTCATTGCCTTAATTCATTCGGAAAGAGTGTCTACGTCTTCCTACACGCGCATAGCCCATTGCCTGGCATAATCCTCGACTGAATCCATCAAAATTTTAAAGTTGTTTTTCCAATTGATGGATTTAGGCTCATGATATTTCGGACCTTTCGATAACACATTTCGTAGAGAAGTGTTATTAACAATGTTGAGGTCACCGGTAATAACGTGGCAAGCAGGATTATATGTGAAAAGGGAACTAGCACAAGTGCAATCAGGAGGTTTAGACTTGAAGTCGTCAATATCGAGATCCTGCAAAACGTGTTTGTAATTGAAAATTTTAGTTGCAATAGGTTTGGTATTTCTTGACTTACATCTAGAAATTGACAATGAAGGTTGGTTGAAAACGAAACTTTACGAAAAAAGAGATGATTTCAGCTTCCCACTTGTGGTTCTATGTAGCAACATTCCAGCAGCACCTGCATACGGGGTATATATCTCCCAATTGGTACAACATTCCCGTGCTTGCATTTCCTATCATGATTTTTCTTGATAGAGGGTTGCTACTCACAGGGAAACTATAAAACCAAGAGTTTCAAATGGTGAAGTTGAAATCATCAATTCGTAAATTTTACGGACGCCATCACGATTTGGTTGACCGTTATGGAATAACGGAATCACAGATGATATCGGATATGTTCCTTATGTCGTAATTACAATACCCTTTTCCTTTTCACGAATGTGCCCTACCGAATTAGACTATTCACCGGATTTGTTATAACATTAGCAACACGACGAGTGCCAGATGTGTAGCAGGATCTGCTTACCCTTCCGGAGAACCTGAGATCATCCCCAATTGTTTGTGGGGTTCGTGTTGCTTAGTCTTTAGTTTTCTATGTTGTGTTTTCTGTACTATTATTTTTCTGTTTGTCTTTTTATTTTCAGCCATGACGTTGTCAGTTTATTTTCTATCTATTAGTTTGACTCTCCCTCTGGTTTCTTTCGTCCCTCTTTTACATATTAACCTTTGTCTAAGTGTACAAAATGGAAAACAACACGTTTTATAATTTATTGCGTCCGAGGCGCTTTTCTGGATTTACCTTCATCAGGAACGCTCAAAGCCAAACATTTGAAATCCGAAGATGTATAAGTACCGAAAATCGTTGAAGAGCTATATGTCAAAAATACCAAAAATAAATGTACAAATGTTTCTTAGATTTAAGTTGAATACTTGCATTCAAAACAAGGTTAGGTATGAAATAAATTAGTATAAATTCAAGAGTATCATATCAATACTTGAAATGGGCGACATGACGCGTGCTGTTCGTCCTTTTTACTTTTGATCGTAGTGTTTTTTGTCTTTCTTTCGTTTCAGGTTTTAAATTGATTTCCAGTTATCTTATTCCTACCCATTGTTCGTGAAAGACAAACAAAAACTAAAATGTTAAAAAAATATTACATTGAATTTAATAAAAATCATAGCAAATACTGAATATTGTTTGATTGATTGATAATGAAAATAATAACTTTACAAGAATAAAAAAAGACAGATTAGATAGGTCAAATGTCCATGTATCAGGAAGATTCGTAACATGCGGAAGGAGAAATGCGACAAGTTGACGTAATATTATAACATTAAAACGGTTTAAAACGAGTAGAAGATCTAGAATATTTTAGAGGTATGACTGACTATATTTTTTATTTTTTTATTTTCATTCGTAATCAACTAAGTAGGATGTAGTTAATGTAATTTGAAGGCAACAAAACAAATAGCAAAAATAAATGAGAGTACTAACATTATTACGTAAAAGATTCAATATTCAAATCATTGAGAGTAAGTTGTAGTTTAACTATCATTTAAAAAGTAGAAAAGAAAAATTGGGCAGTGAAAATTATGATAAAACGCACTAAAGAAAGCAAAAGTAAAAAGGCACTACAGAAGCAAATCAAAATTGATTTCAATATACGAGGACTGTTCTGAAAGAATAGGTAGGTACAGTTCAAATAATTATGACTTTTTGCAAGGCTATTTTAATTGTTTTCTGTGACGCTTTCCTACGACGTCACCTTGAAGCCATTATTTACGTCTGGACTTTGAGAGAGAATTCGGGCGGGGGGGGGGGGGGGGGACTTTGTGACCAAATTTTGGCATGATATCTTTTTTCCATCTAGAAATATTTGCATAGTTATAAAGTTTTACCTATCTTGTGCTTATTGATGCAAAATATTTCCCAAAAGATCTAAAATAATTGATAATCCAAGATGCGATTTAAGGTGAGCAAATATTTATTTTAGTTTTAAGGGCATACGATACAGTTTTGATCCCATGTTGAAGTTTTTATGAAAAATTGCAAATCGGCTATTTTTTACCTGATTAAATCAATATGTAATAAAAAAATATATCTTCGTGTGCTACTTTTTAGGTAAAAAGGGATCAAAATTTCAGATAGTTTCTCAAAATTAGGATGTGTAGACTTATGTTTCCTTCAGACAGAAATGCATAACTTTTCTGTTTTAAAAGATAAACACAAGCTGTTTTTTGTTAAATTATTTGTATTTCTGTTTTACATAGTTGTAATACCACCAAAGCATGGAACTTCACATCCGCTTGTATATGAAAATAGGTCGAAAAAAATTATTCCCTTGAATTGACAGTTGTAGGTAATAAATCCTACATTTTATTGCACTTATACATTTCTGTTTCATAAACATATGTGTTAGGTATTTCAAATCACTATTATTTTTTTATTTGGGGTTTCTATAGAATATTTTGTAAACTTGAGGTTACATGGTTCCTAAACCTTGTACACAGGTTAGATAAGGGGAGGAATTAGATTGGTTAACTTCCAGTGATGGTTATTCTATTGTATGCAATGAAACGTTATGTGAAATTTTTTCTATAGTACTGGACAGCATAAAACTTTACTCATGCCAAGTATTTCTTTATTTGAAAAAAAGATAATTTCGGCACATTTTTTTGAAAAGTGCAAATTTAACAAAGACTAATAGGGGAAAATCAATGGTGTTATGGGAAGCTGTACATGACCTTGTGAGTACTCCCGTGTGTTAAAATGTCTTCAATTACTAATTTTTATAACATTTCTGTGATAGATGAGTGAAGGTTACCACATTATTTTTATTTATTGGCCTGAAAAGTTGAAATTTTGAGAAAATGAGAGGTATAAATTGACCTTAAGAGACCTTATAAAGATGACAAAGGAGTCCATTTGTCGTATTTATCTTCCTAACATCATCCGGTGTATCCTATTTAGCTGTTTGTAAGCAGATGAGATAAATATTTGATCATTTATTGGTCCACACTATAGTGTATCTTGATGCGGCTTGGTGTGGATTTGTCGAAGAAATTTTGCTCAAATCGCTGTAGATGTCGTCTTTTGTTATACTAGTTTTTTCTCAAACTATTGAACTGATTATGACAAAACTTGACAGGAATACTTGAAATAACCAATATTACAAGGGAAAAAAGTCATATTCAGTTTATACAATGATGTCTTCTATATAATCATCCTTTAAATTTATGAATTTTTTATGTTTAGAAATAATTAAAAATTTTCAAATGTAGAAAAAACGTAATTTTTTGCTATATATGTATCAAATTTAAAAAAATGGTATTATTGACTTTTTCATGAAAATTAGTACAAACAATCTTTATACAGAATCAAACCGAATGCCATTTTGTAAAAGAGGGGGGGTTCATGAACTCGTTTTTAAGTTAATACAGTTTGAAAATTGCATCTTTTTTCGATGTGTCACAGTTTGACGTCGCGAACATATCATTTCACGTTAGCAACGTCATTACCTCCCCTGTAACTGTATCGTATGCCCTTAAAATGATTTCCCAGAATTTCTAAAATACGTCACTTCCGGAGAGAACAAAATATAAAAGCTGGTAAAATTTGATGAACCCAAATTTCTGGAGATGTTCGATTTGTATTATCCGGAAATTCAGGTCTATCAAATTTTCCGGCTTTTATATTTTATTCTCTCCGGAAGTGACGTATTTTAAAAAATTCTTGGAAACCATTTTGAAACTAAACTAAATATCTGCTTACCTCAAATGGAACCGTAATTTATTTTCTCAATTCTCTTGGATATTTTGGGAAGAATTTTGCACGTTTTTCTTTAATACAGTAATACCGGAACGTTTTTAAAGGAGACAAATAAACCCAAAAAGAACAAAAATGAAATCACATGTCAAAAAAGTCCGGATAAAAGAATGACCTAAAAGAAAAAAGACGAAAAACAAACAAATCCACACAAAACTACACAAAAACTACGTAGATGCAGTGTTCATGCAGCAGAAAACAAGATTTAACATGAACCCACATTGACTAAAGGTCAGTTTTTGAACATCGTCATGTTGTTGTTGTAAAAGCAGAAAAATACATTTTTAAAGTCTCTTATAATGGAACCAGGTTAAGCAGATTTAGCAACAAGATCACTTAAAGTATATACTAGATTCGTCGTTCTGCATATTGTGTCAACCAGTAAATAAATCATATAAAAACTACCTTGTAATCATATATTTTTTTAATTCAATATAAAGAGAATTAATATATTGAACTAAAAGTGACTTATTATGAACACAGTGAAGGCCAGAGTTAAAACACAAAATACATAGAAAATAAATAATATCCTTTTTTATCCTCGTAAATGTTAATTTAGCAGTTTAATTAAATGCATGGGTTATTAAAATGACGTCGATCTGAAATTGAATCGCCAAGATTCCTAGTTATCGTAATGATATTGCTCGTAAATATATTCCAAGAATTATAATTATCATTTAAGACCGGTACCTGCACGGTGATCATTATATTAAAAAAATAGAATAAACTTAATATCAGAATACTTTATCGAACTGAGAAATCATGCAACTCTGTGGATTTTGTCATAGTGGGGTTATCAAAATCAAACACAACATTCTCTTATGAACTTTAAGAAACATGTATCAGTGTACTACTATGTGTTTGTAAAGACACTACAGCAAAACTTTTAAAATTTCTTCAAATAGATGTAATTATAACTGATTATGTGAGTCTAGCAAAAGGTTCATGTGATTTCTTATAAACTCAATATTGTATAAAATTGAGAATGGAAATGGGGAATGTGTCAAAGAGACAACAACCCGACCAAAATAAAAAAATACAACAGCAGAAGGTCACCAACAGGTCTTCAATGTAGCGAGAAATTCCCGCACCCGGAGGCGTCCTTCAGCTGGCCCCTAAACAAATATATACTAGTTCAGTGATAATGAACGCCATACTAATTTCCAAATTGTAAACAAGAAACTAAAATTTAAATAATACAAGACTAACAAAGGCCAGAGGCTCCTGACTTGGGACAGGCGCAAAAATGCGGCGGGGTTAAACATGTTTGTGAGATAATGTTGTAATTTTCATTTGAGAAAAAATGTCGAGATAATGGTTATGACAAAAGGAACATATACATTGTCGCCTTGAAACATAAGCAAAAAGTAAGCATAAAACCGCCAGAAACATCTGGTCTTCATACTGTTATCTTCATTACAATAATATATCATACTGAACCTTTTGTTGCAATGTGGAATACAAAAAAAAAACATACACCAATTTAAGAGTGTAGGATGGCAAAACATTATTTCAGCAGATTATTTACTACTTTAAGTTTGGTTTAAGAAACAAAGAGCATACGTTGATATGGTATTAGTTATTATTGATCTGTGTCTGCTGGCATTTATGTTGACTGATATACTGGTTTGATAGATGTACGCACACGATCGTGCTTTTCTCAGACTTATGATATATTGATACTAAATCCGTTTGGATGAATTGATAAATATTTTAGGCTGAGAAAAAATATGTATATATTAGTTGACATGTGGGCTTAACAGTAACCGCGGGTTCTGTTTAATCGATAACTTGTATCTATGAGTCAAGCCTTTCCAACTTATTTTTGAAATTTTCCCTTATGTTGTCCAAGGTAAGGTGAGAGTTGTGTGCACTCAACGTCATGTTTTATGTCAACAAATTGTATATGTACATGTCTAGTGGTAAAGGATGAAGACCAGGATCTTCCATCCTTATATTGGATTCCTAAGCCTCACAAGAATCCTTATAAGGAAAGATATATTGCAGGTTCTTTTAAATGTTCCACTAAACCCCTTTCTAAAGTTTTTACTGCCATACTCACTGCAGTCAAAGAAGGACTTCAGAAATATTTCGAAACGGCATATTCAAGAAGTGGTGTTAATCAGATGGGGATACTGAAAAATTCAAAAGAGTTATTGGTGAATTTACAATCTCAATCATTAAAAGATTGTACCAACATTAAAACCTTTGATTTTTCAACTCTTTAAACCACTATTCCACATACTAAACTTAAAGCTTGTCTGAAAGAACTCGTCAGCTTATGTTTCTTTAACAAAAGGGCACTAGACGTTTTAAATATCTAGTTTTGGGCTGGAATTCAGCTTACTTTGTGAAAAATCATACAGAGTCAAGGAAAAAATATACCGACGAGGATATCACTGCCATGCTGGACTTTTTAATTGACAACATATTTGTTGAATTTGGAGGTTTGGTCTTTCAACAGACTATTGGAATCCCAGTGGGTACCAATTGCGCTCCTCTACTTGCAGATTTGTTTTTATATTCCTATGAAGCAGGATTTATATCCAAGGGCTTGTACAGAAAGGAGAAAAGAAATTGGCCCAGTCTTTTAATTTCACCTTTCGGTATATTGATGATGTACTGTCTCTTAATAATAATAGATTCAGTGATCACTTACATTTAATATATCCAAGTGAACTTGAAGTTAAAGATACTACCGACACAGATAAATCTGCTTCATATTAAGACCTTTTTCTCGAAATGACTACTGATGGTAGGTTGAATACCAAAATTTATGACAAACGCGATGATTTTAATTTTCCTATAGTCAACTTTCCATTTCTGTGTAGCAACATCCCAGCGGCACCAGCATATGGAGTATATGTGTCTCAATTGATACGTTACTCTAGAGCTAGCTCAAAGTACGTTGATTTTGTTGAACGAGGAATACTGCTTTCTTAAAAGTTTCTAAGACAGGGCTATGAATCAATCAAATTAAGGTCATCACTCAAGAAATTTTACGGTCGCCATCATGAGCTGATTGGCCATTATGACAAAAGTGTGTCAGAAATCATATCTGATATTCTTCCTCAGTCATAATTACCATCCATCATTACCGAACTGAACAAAGAAATAACACGACGGGTGTCGTATACGGTGCAGGAAATGCTTACCCTTCCGGAGCACCTGATTTCACTCCCGGTTTTTAGTGGAGTTCGTGATGTTTCTTAATTATTATTTATAACTGTTGATGTAAATGTCCTTTGGTTTTGTGAGTCTTTGTTTACTCCTTGGTTTTGATTGTTGTTGTCTTGTTATGGGTTTCAGTCTGTCAAACTAGTTTTTTTTTATTATTGCAGTATACAATTAGGGTGACTACAGATTACGGATGTTCCAATCTTAATCAGGAAGAGACAAATCAAGAAAAACGAACGAAAACTGAGGAATCTTCAAAAGGACCAAGACTGGGTTTGTTGACAAGGGTACACGATCACTTTTATGCACTCGCCATGCAAATTCACTCTCAGTCAAATTTCGCAATAGGGAATACCCCACAATCAGAATAACAACTATATACAGTACGGTATCCAAAAGATGTAAGACGGCGAAAACATGATCTTCGTGAGTCAAGACACCGACAGATCGTAAAGATAATCAATTCGTGTTGAAGTATGTTTAGTTTGGATTCCGATTTTCTTTCTTATAATTCTGTTTTTATACAAAGAGCACAAGGTGTTATGTAAGTCTGTATATTGTGAGCATGCACTAGCGCAAAGTATTAAATGAGCTATGTATAAGACACTCGATGGAGGGTTTGTAATGCTACCTTGGAAATGGGAACTTGACAAATCGTAAGTTAAAATCCTCGCATTTGTCATTAATTTAGTTTGAAATCCTCCATCGAGGCGGAAAATACTCAATCATTAAAAAGAGTGCCCTACGGCAAACTATGAGATGTGATCGCGCTCATTAAAAGCAGGCTGCTAGTTTTTCATCTTTTTATCGGGGCTGCATGCTATTCTTATCTATAAGAAAACTTATGTTAAAGGGTCATTAGCTGCCAAATTCATATTCACAAATTTGACTCAATTTCTGATACAAGACTTATAACATACTAAAACGCATATAAGTTATGAAAAGTCTAAAATAAACATTCTAATATGACGTCCCTATTACGCTTTGTAAACAAAGCTGTGTACTAATTAGCACAAAAATATGTTTGACACATGCGCATAAACTTACTATTTGCATATTCGTTGTTTTCATTTTTATCTTCATAAAATTCATATATTTTAACTGCTTACATAAAATCTATTAGTTATTGATATAAAACATCATATAATTTCCCTCTTTTAGTTTTTTAAAAGCTTGTTTAATATGAAAATGCCTGCAAATGGCTGCAACCGGCAGCGTTGTTATGGCTGTTCCGTCCATTTAGCAAACTTCCCATGTAAATGCACATGTTCGATGACTCATCGTCTGCTGTCAAAATGAATAGATACACAGTATCGCCGTTGAAAATTGGACTCAGAGTAGATTATAAAGGGGCATCTTATAAAATAACAGACCACTTCATGGAACAAAATGCTGTTAGGCAGTACATAATACAATCTATGGCTGATGGAGGAACAAAAAGGGTTTTCAGACACGAGATATGTGATGCCAGAGATTTCTCAAATTGGACAGAGGACACCATATTCAATTTTGAAAATAATGAACAGTCACAGTCAGATGAGGTACTATCTCAGATTGATGACGACTTAACTGCTAAATGTATAAACCAAGAACCACCTGCCAAAAAGCCAAGATTTAAGGAGCTGCCAAGCAAAGAAGAAATTGAAAAGTTAGCGCTGGCAAGAAATGAGCCAAGAACCAACCAGCAGACATTATGGGGTGTCAAACTTTTAAGAGGTAAAAACCATAAAATGCAAAAATATTACATTAGAAAGAAAATACAATCATAAGTTGATGGTAAATTGGTCTCAAATAAAAACATTTTAATGAAAAACATAGAAAATCGTGAGAAAATGGTATTCGGTAATGAGTCAGCAACCTAGCAAATTTTTTTTTTTACGGTTTTCAAACATAAAATTTACTCTTCAGTGTTAGGGACTATAACTAAAATAACAAGAAATTAAAAAAATCAAATGATGCAAATAACAAATGTAGTATTCTTAAAATTAAATGAGACGTACTTCGATTGTCACTGTCAAGATGTAGAATTAAAATAAAAATATTACTTGATATTTGTTTTTTTCTGTACTTAAGGTAGTGTTATTTATCATATATGCAAGCATACTTAAAACAAAATATATTAAATAAATTAATATAACAGTTATGAGCATGCTGAAGTAGTAAACAAAACACCCCAGTGGGGAATCGAACCCAATCCTCCTACAGATAGGTGTACTTCCAAAATACTACCAGGGTTTAATGTTTTGTTAAGTATTACAGCAGCAAAAGCATAACTTATTTTCACTACAAAATTTTGAATGACACGAACATATTGGTACATTTACATGAAAAGAAGACAAGCGAAATATTATGTTTTTAGTCTAAATAAAAAGATTGATAGACTACTGTACATGTTTACGAAGGTCGCTCTAGTATACATGCACAAAATATGCACGAACACCAACATGCTTTTAGCATAAAACGCTAAATTAAAACATGCAGTCCTCTGTTATTAATTTATATGAATCATGTCTTTGAAATAAACTATACGAATGTAAAATTCATCACAATTAAATAAAATATGTATAAGAATTACCTGAATACGTAAAAAATGGTACAAATAATTTCAGGTTGGCTAGCTGAAAATAAGTACAGCAGCAGTTTTGAGGAACTGGATGAAAATATCCTTAATGACAGATTGTGCTACTTTTATGCAAGTTTGCAGACCAAACAAGGCAATGATTATTCAAAGTCAGCACTCGTCTGAATTCGATCTGCTATTTCTAGGCATATAACTGTTCCTCCTTATAATCGTGAAAAAAACATAATTACTGACAAATCATTTATGCCATCAAATCATGTAATCACGGGTATGATGAAAAAATTGAAAAAGGGAGGGAAAGATATAACAGTACATAAAAAGGCTGTAGCTGAGGGTGATATTCAAAAGCTGTATTCCAGTGGTATCTTTAGTACTGATCACCCAGTAACTCTCCAAAAACAAGTTTTCTGGGACATTATGCTTAATTTTGGAAGGAGGGGACAGGAGGGGCTTGCTGATTTAAATAAAACATATTATGCCAAATGTAAAGATGACAAAGGTCAAGAATACTACAAAATGACTTACAATGAATATGACAAAACACACCATGGTGTAGATTGAAAAGAAAACTCAAGGGACGTAAGAATGTACGCTAAACTTGGGGACATTCACTGTCCCGTGTTTAGCTTGGACTTTTATCTAGGAAAGCTTAGTCCAAGGTGTACAGCATTTTTTCAGCAAGCACTCCAGTATCCCAAACCAACTGTTTCTTTGTGTATACCTCTTTCATATTCATTTGATAAAATTTACTGTTTGCAATAGCATGAATTGTTCTATATAATAAGAATGTTCTTATCCCGGGCATAAAAACAATGCCGTATTTGGCGAAACCTTTTCAACTTTTTATCTTCAGTGCTGTACAACTTTGTACTTTTTTCACTTTCGATGTTTTATATCTGGGCGTCACTGGTGAGTCTTGTGTGGACAAGGCGCGTTTTTGGCGTATTGAATTTTAAACCTGATGCTTTTAGTTATCTATTAATCATGTTTTTCTTTGTCTAATATGTTCTCCTATTTATTTGTATTGTAGTGCTGTAATATTATGTTGTCATTTCAATGTTATATTTAACTTTGCCATTAAAGTGCGAGGTTTGGCATGCCATAAAACCAGGTTCAACCCACCACTTTTATTCCCCTTTAAAAGTGTCCTGTACCAAATCAGGAAGATGGTCATTGTTATATTATTGTTCGTTTCTCTGTGTGTTGCATTTTAACGTTGAGTCGTTTGTGTTTTCTCTTATTTTTGAGATATTGAGATAAGACGTGGCACGGTACTTGTCTATCCCAAATTCATGTATTTGGTTTTCATGTTATATTTGTTATTCTCGTGGTGTTTTGTCTGATGCTTGGTCCGTTTCTGTGTGTGTTGCGTGTCGGTGTTGTGTTGTTGTTCTCCTCTTATATTTAATGCGTTTCGCTCAGTTTTGGTTTGTTACCCCGATTTTGTTTTTTGTCCATGGATTTATGAGTTTTGAACAGCGGTATACTACTGTTGCCTGTTATTTGGTATGCTGCTCAAACTATTGGCAAAAACAAATTGGCCATTATGATGTCGAGAATATCTGAAGAAGCTGGTCTATCTATCAGATACACAAACCACTGATTGAGAGCCACTGTGGCAAAGGGATTGAAAAGAGCGGGGTCGATGACCGGGCTATTATGTCGGTAACGGGACACCGAAATGTCAAATCTGTGGACAGCTACATTGAAGGTCCAACCGACAAGCAACGTAGAGAGCTTTCCGATACACTACAGGCAGTTGCAACTGCAAATTCTGATTCAGCTTTAATTGAAAAAAAAAAGAATCAAATACTAGCGCCACATCTGCACAGAATAACTCATGCCAGCTCGCTGTTTCTTTCCCTTTAGCGAGAAATCCACTGTCCGATTTAAGAATTTTCACCAATGCTACAATCACTGGGGGAACAATCCATATTAACGTGATAAATAAGGAATAAATGTGTCTTACCTTCAAGTGCAACTGTCAACCGCCATTTCCACCATCGTTATGAGCTGTGAAGAAATCTCTGAACAGAAACAAAAACTTGTTGTTTGATATTAATTGTTCTATTTTAGAATAATAAATGTAAAAATTATTTATCAAAAGTTTTTTAAAAACTGTTTCTTTCATAATTCCATTGCGGAACCCTTGATAGATATAGGAAGATGTGGTGTCGCTAACGCTCTGTGTAAAATATCGACAAATATAATGCCTTCCCGTGTTAAAATGAGCATCGAGCATGACATGAAGGAATTATTTCTTAAGTTAACGGTACAAATTGTGGATAGTATGCATCAGCATTTCGTGTGAATTTCAGTCTAGTCGCCATCTAATCAATCATCGATGTGACGCCTAAAGACTGCCGACGGTCATATAACCTGATATAAACTTAAATAAACATAAATATAAATAGATTGCGAGCTCGTGTATTTTTCTAGGTACGTTAAAAAAATATGTTTAAAAATCTTTTTTACTTTTATAATCAATCAACCAACTCGTTTTCTATGGTTTCGCATCCAATGTTGGTTTACATTCTTTTCCATTTGATAACTGAACACGCCTAGATCAAGCGTAATCCATCTCTAGTTATAGGAATCATTTAAAGTTCACAAGAATACGGATTCAATGATGCCAAATTATTCACTTGCAAATAATTCATTAGCGATATTTCTTTGCTTATTTTTACAATACTGAACAAAACTGGTAGTTAAAAGCGAAATATCATCCCACTAATTCACTTTCATTAATGATTGAAAAAAATCATTTCATTTTCTTTTCATTTCGTAGCTTATGCTTAAAATCATATGAAACTTCAAATTAAAAAAAAATTATGCATATGTTTTTTGTATAACTAAATGGCTAGTGTTTTTTTGAAGAAAATTCTTTAATTATGTCCGAATGTAAATGAAATTAACGCATGGATTTGTCATTGAAATAAACTATTATCTTGTTGTACATGTTATACACGTGTTCAATATCCATTTATTTTTTGTTGATTTTGTACCAATAGGTGACAATCTGTAAACTACGACTTCAAAACACGACAATTAATTAGCTGCCATATTTTCATATCATAACAGACAGAGAGAAACTATTTTTTTACTATTATACGATATGGATGCGTAAAAAAAGATAAAATCGTGCACAGAAGACTAAGTTTATGATATATACATGCATTGGTTCAATAATTGGATAAACATTGTGTTTACCAGTCACTCGTATCATATGACTTTAAGTTCAGATCATTGATACTGTTTGAAAATTATAAAAAAAAAAGTTTTTGCTTTCGACAATTAAGAGCTTCACATATTTTATTCCATTGCTTCTGTTTCTAAGGATACTAGTAGTTGCTGAGGATGCAGATATATTTTGTTGTGTGTGTGGGTTGTTTTTTTTTTGCAGGGTTGACGTATACCCAATATCTAATTTTACTCTTACTTGAATGAAACAAATGCAATTGCGTGTAAACTAGACGAAGTGAAGAATCTTCGGAGAATGGGAATATGTAAAACCACTGATTTAAAACTGAGTTTTATTGATAAAATATTTCGTTGCGTAAATGTTGTGTCATTTTAATTACCATTAGATGGACTAAGGTTTACGTCAGAGATCCGCTATAAATGTCTCTATTGATAGTATCAACAAATCCATTCATTTAATCAGAAACCAACAAAACATGGTTGGTTCCATTATGCTTATTGGAAACATGCCTTTTGATCAGCTCATAGAAATAAATTAATGCGTTTTTGATTGAATGTACGACATGTGACAACAAAAAATATATTTTAATTGCATTATTTTTCACCATGATGGATAGCACTAACGTATCATAATGAGAGCATCACTAACGACATTCTCTCTGATAAATAATCTAAATCTATGTTTTCTATATCATTGGTTGAATGTATTCTATTTTGATTATACAAATATAAATATGAATTGTTCCCTGCTGGTAGCAAATTGTTGTGCAAAACATCTTCCTTTAATGTACACAGATTACCGCTTGCTCTACCATATTAAATTTGAATAATAAAATACTCCAATTAATTATG
Organism: Mytilus trossulus; assembly: GCF_036588685.1. Lineage (NCBI taxonomy): Eukaryota > Metazoa > Mollusca > Bivalvia > Mytilida > Mytilidae > Mytilus > Mytilus trossulus. The sequence continues at coordinate 21,384,638 of NC_086375.1, forward strand.
TTATCTGTAATGTGGTCAGATCTTTTTGACAAGGATTTGTAAAAATGTTCAAAAGAGTTTAAGTAATAGTTTAACAAGTCGTAAACAATGCGATTTTACGAATATAGATTTAAAGTTTCACTTTTGGTGTAAAACGATTATCCTTTATCAGTATCGTAGAAGGGAGGTTTCATTAATTAAGTTAACCCTTTATAATTTATAAGCGTAGAAATTGTAAGCTATTTTCTTTTCACTTGGCTTCTTTTGTCTGGTTAATGTCGTTTAGTGAGAGATTTTATGGACATAATTGTGCAAATCGTGATACAAGCATGAAATTTGGTATATGGTCGGACAAACTGATTATTAAAAAAAAATCAGCTGCTGGCCATAAAAAAAACTCATTTTTTCAAGATGGCCACCGCTCATTTTGCAAATGGCGTCATATCCAATTGGTTACATTTCGTAAATCATTTGAAACCTGCGTAATAGGTATAATCCAATGTCAGTTATGATAAAACTTAAAGTACAAGTTCATAAAGTACAAAAAAAAATACCTACATGAATAAAAAGAGTGACTTCCGGTCCCAAAATGGCGGCAAAATGTGGAAAATGTAAATTTTATCATTTCTATCAACTTAACAAGAGATATTACTGACTTTTTTTAAGTTCAAATGCATATATAGTTTGTTTAGAAAGACAGGTTGGTTATCTTATAATTATCTGACAGTTTCCAATACACAAACGTGTACACGGAAGGCCTGAACGGTAGCATTTACAGTTGCTAAAACAGCTGAATTTCTGGAATCAGCATTTAAAAAAATCATGACACGAGGATCAGCGGCCAGCAAAGAAGTCCATTTTGGTTTCCAAGAATCATTGGTTTTTTTCTTTAACCCAACTCCTGTGGTCATGACTTGGTACATGAACCTGTCGAATGCATAAATCCAGACGAGCCCAAACATGTCCACCTTGATATATGCTTCTCCTTTAATGTGCTCCAGAAGATTAAAATCGTTTGCAAGGAAGCAGCGGCCTTATGATGCTATTCCTCCTACCACAGGAAATCATAATGATTTTGTGGTAGGCGGAATAGCATAATAAGGCCGCGGCTTCCTTTCAAACGATTTTAATCGTGCCTCCTTAACAGCAAACGGTGATGTTTCCGTACATGATGCAAACAAATACTTCTATGATGTCCATGTCAGTGTCTTCGTACAACATCGGGCAAAAATGTCCATTACATCTGAGAATACTTCCAATGTCTGCCAAACTGACCTTTTCACTTTCCGATGAAATGCCGACTCAGTGTCACACCCACTAAATGCATGGAAGAAAGGAAATGCTGCTACACGAGGACCAAAAGCATTTGATATGACATGTACAGGAAGCAGTCGAAAGTATTTAACCCCTCCAAAATCTATCAATAATTTGTCCACACATAATCTTGCGAGCACTGCAATTCCTAATACTACTACATAAATGTCAGTACTACTTAAATTTACTTTTTACAACTATTTTCAGCAGCATGCTTATCATGGACAATCTTGCTTTTTCACGGTTACAAGGGGATAGCAGGGAAGTATCCGTATTGAAATTGCAAAGTACATTTTCAACTTGAGTAGCATAAGCATTTTCATATGTCTCTAAAGAAGCAATTCTGTCGGCAAGAAACTTGAACAATTCCGATTTGTTATCATCTTCACAGAGAAAACTACTCCAAACCCTTGGCGATCTACCAGAACCAACAACTTTCCGTCTAGCACCAGTACTTTGCCTTTTGTTTTCGTCCCAGCCTTTAAATAATTAATTTAGTAGTCTACTCTTGGATACTTATCGAAGGAAGATTTATGTAAGGCGGTATGATATCATTAACATAATCATCAAATATGTTTGCCCCAAGTGGTGGCAATAAATTAACCATTGCTGCCCCACCAACGATAAATACGTCAGAATTTGGATCAGTTGATGGCAAATCGCAGAATGTTTCAAGTATACCAATTTGCTGCGATCTAATACCACATCCTGACACATAGACGAAGGAGCAGTTTGGTTTTAATGGCTAAAGAAGAAATAAAAAATCTAGAAAAGTTATCGCAATCAGTGTTCAGGTTCTTTAGCTTTTTTTTTGACAAAGAAGTTTCCAGTTTCATTTTGGGGCTCTTATATGGAAATGTTCTTTTTCATCTGGTTAAAAAAAGCAGATTCTCTTTCGTTTCACATTTGCTTCAAAAGATCGTGCTGTTTGGACCCAATATCTTGGATTTTATATACATATCTTACCTTCTTCTGAATCAACAATTTAAAAAAGTAAATTTTGTACAGATCTGACGACTCTTCTAGAAATGTATTATCAAACTTGTTCATCACTTTAGAAAAGCCTTTAAAGTGTTTTGAAGAAATCCTTTTGTGTTTTCGTAGAGTCTTCATGACGTCGTTCTTCTGTTGTAGAATGACTCAAACCACTAAATCTTTCAAATTCATCTACCAGTCTACTGACTTCTGGTCCAGCTACCATCTATCGCCTCGAAGGGATCTTCGATTAAACGTATGGTACCAACATCGCCGTTTACGATTTATTATTCTGTGTTTTTGTCTGATCAGTTGTAATATAAGAAATCAACTTGCTGGTCTTACGTACAGTAAAAATTACCATTTGCAAATTGCATTGCCACGTGTCGGTGATGTTGTTGAAGGGAAGCCATATCTTGGAGATGGATGGTTAACCATCAAGCATGATTTACACGATCAAGACCCACATTGGTTTCATGCTTGATATGGACTGTTTGTAAATTACGATATCTGACTCATGAAATGAGCGTACTACCGAATGTTCTGTGTTAACGCTTTCATAACGGCTGGCATTATCAATTCAAGCAAACCACATATGCAGTTATCTGATGCGCGTGTCTAATTACATTTGAACATACACGAAAAGCATCTGCTATTCTAGGTGTTGCAATATCGTCTTCAGTGGATCACATGTCCATCCACTATCACGCAATATATCACTCAGAATTTTAAAATAGTCACCAAAGGCACCAGGATTACAAATTAATACGCCAGACGCGCGTTTCGTCTACATAAGACTAGTCAGTGACGCTCATATCAAAACAGCTATAAAAGTTAAATAAGTACAAAGTTAAAAAGCATTGAGGAACCAAGATTCCAAAAAGTTGTGCCAAATACGGCTAAGGTAATCTACTCCTGGGATAAGAGAATCCTTAACTTTTGGGAAAATTCAAAGTTTTGTAAACAGGAAATTTATTTAAATGACCATATAATTGATTTCCATGTCAAAATTGAAGTGCTGACTACTGAGCTGGTGATACCCTTGGGGACGAAACATCCACCAGCAGTGGCATCGACCCAGTTGTGTAAAAAAGTCACCAAAGGCACCAGGATTATAATTTAATACGCCAAACAAGCCATTTTAAAGAACAATCCACCAAACATGACGATAAACGTATGTTCTTCGTACAAGTCTGGCCATTCCAACTGTTTGCCCTATATTTAGAAAGTTAACCAACTTTTTCATCTTAACCATCGAATGCTTGATCATTGCAACTGAAATGGCGTGTTTCAAACAGTGGCATCAAAAGCAACACTTTATACTCGAACAGAACCTAGATGCTTAGAGGAATGAATGACGATCAAGATATGTTTAAGAAATTAAAATCCTTATCTGTTAGATGAACTACAATTTCCATCATTGTGCCCTTGCAGTGCGTGTAATTCGTTCTTTATTAATAAAAAGTTTGCACATGCGCGAAATTGTTAAACGCATGTGTATCATAACCTTATAAATGTCATCAAACAAATTCATAACATCCTTAAAAATTCAAATCCGCTAAGCATGTTATAAATAATTCAAATATTTGTGTGTGAATTTTGTCCGTAAACATTTTCACGCATGCGCAAACCAAGAACATGTCAAATATTTATTTCTAGTATAAACGTCACATGTTAAGAAGGTATCCACCAAACCTGGTAATATTTTTTACTCAGAGAAGGTCAAAGAAAACGTTTTCCAGAAAAATAAGTATTTCAATCTGGAAAAAATCAGCCATTTTTAGAAAAGGTGGTGGCCATCTTGAAAAAATGAAATTTTCTTATGGCCAGCAGTTTTTTCTTAAAAAGTATATAATAATGATGCTTCGTGCTAATTTTCATGCTTATTATTTTTTTTACATAAATAAGGCCATTAGTTTTCTCGTTTGAATTGTTTTACATTGTCTTATCGGGGCCTTTTATAGCTGACTATGCGGTATGGGCTTTACTCATTGTTGAAGGCCGTACGGTGACCTATAGTTGTTAATGTCTGTGTAATTTTTGTCTTTTGTGGATAGTTGTCTCATTGGCATTCATACCATATCTTCTTTTTTATATATATTGTATCATCATTTGCACAATTCCCATGATTTTGCTTGCTAATATCTTCCACTTGTTCTTAGTGCCTACAAAATATCCAAAGACAATCTCTTCTTAAAACCATGTGACTTATTTGAAGTTGATAACTCTTCTCTTATGTCTCCTTTAAAACATTTTTTTCCCGCGATGTTGAATAAATTTGCCGTAAATCTTAATAGAAAAATTTCGGAAAGATTTTTAATTTATAAATGATAGCTGTTTCTTGTTTTACAAGCTAACAAGATTAAGTCAGGTCAAACTTTTCACGAACTAACAGACGTAAATTTTAAAAGACAATTTGACCTTCTATGTCGTGATTTCGGATTTTGTGACGATCGGAGCAGAATTATGTGCATTTTATATGTCAAACCATTTCTAGAATGCTCAAAGTACTTTCTAAGTGGATATGAACTCATGACATCATATTCACTTTTTTGGCGACTGAGCAGAAATAATGTTATACAGCATTGACAAAATAAGTTATAGAAAACACAATCTTAATCTAAACAGTGATTGAACTATACATTACCGAATCAAATTTTGTCATTGAATACTATGAATACTAATAATGAAATGATTTAACATAAATACGACTTTATCGATAGTAACATACAGTCAAAGAGAAAAATTGAAGGATAGTTCTTAAACTTATTACCATTTTACATGATATAACTATCATTGTGGAAAACAGTATTTTTCAAATATTCAGCTAGGAAATAACTCGAGAGTGTTGATTATGTTCTTCGTGAAATGAATTCAAACCGTGAACGCAAATTTTAACAAAACAAATTCAAGCAATACAGTAACATTAACTCAATTTGAAAAATGAGCACAATTTACACGAAAAGATATCGGTTACATCGAACCTGTATACTTTGATTTAACAGTAGTTTTCTTTTATAAGACCTTCAATTGTTTCATATGTTTCAGTCTAAAAAGCGTGTGAAAATGTTAGTATACTGTTTTTTTAACAGGAGAATTTAGAATGACATTCAAAAAGTATGTGAAAGTAATATCAGTATCGTTATACATGTGAAACATATCTTATGGGTTAAATCCTTCGTTATGTACACAAATTTAGACAGTAACTAAAACAAAAAACTTGGTCGATGAGCGTTTATTTTTAAGACTCCTTTTAAGACTTTTAACATGATTTGTGCGCTCGGTATATTAAAGTGTTTTAATGATTAAAATGAAACATAGATATAGTTCTTCAAAATTACAGCTATGTCCATCAGTTTAAGCTCTGGTGTGTTAACAATAAAATATCAAAAGCATTAACTAACTGTCTACAAAACTTTCAGAATACTAAGAACTGTCGATCTCAGGAATATATTACCTTAGGTGTATTTGGCGAAACCTTTCGGAATTTTGTGTCCTTTGAAAATGCTCTTCAACTTCGAATTTATTTTTGCCTTTTTAACATTAATTCAAGCTGACCTGATGAGCCTTTTTTTTTTAGACGAAACAACCATCAGCCGTATACAATTTTAATCTTGGTATTTATGGTGATACGATATATAATGATTTTTACTTACATATCTTGTACACAAGGCATTTTAAGAATATTTGCATTTACAGTCAATGCTAATAACATTTACGGTACCAATTTTTCTGTACCAGATGTGCATTTCGACAATACATGTCTCTAATGACGCTAACTGTACAAGTGACAACAATTGGTTTTAACTTCTGGACAAAATTATTGTACTTAGAATCTCAACATTTGCATAAATATTTGATAACAGAAGACAACCTTGGTCACAGCTGTAAAGAACAAATACAATGCATTAATTTTTTCAAAATGCATCATTTAAATGCTATAGAAATCCAGTTAATATATGTAACATTTGTATGCGATTTCCTAACTGTCATTTATATAAAAGTCATTTGCTTCAATTTTGAATTCCCATTAGCCTCGTTGCACTAACATAATAATACATTACCCAATATCAATATTATTTACCTCTGCTCATCTGATTCAGAAAATAATTAAGTGATATATGTTATATGATTGATTGACAGTACATGATAATTATGGATGTTGTAGGCGATCAAATATCCAAAACAAATAAAAAGAGGTTCAACCACCCCAAGTGGCCTATGAAGAGGGACGTTGCTTGCAGTACTACACTTAATGAAAGAATTTGTACAAAATCCATTGTAATCCTTATTTGTTGTCTCATTGTTGATAATATTCTACTCCTTCATTGTCGCGTGTCCATAATATCATTATCTTTACGCCATGTATGTTTAATATAGACTAACTTTTGTTGTAACTTTGTCACGCATTTTGGAGCGGCTACTTCTATATACCTTGTAACCCAATATTTTTTTTAAATATGCAAAGATTATCAAATGTCCCCGAATAATCGAAATTCTGATATTAAATTCAAAAAGTTAAAAAAATATATAACGATTGATTGTCGTAAATGAGCGTCAATAAGATAACTACATTTAAATAGTAGTCAACAAAAGAAATGATACACATGTTTGAACTCAAATGTATCATAAAATAAAATAAATAGGAAACGCGGTTAAATTATCCAATGAAAACCTTTCGTTTGCAAAGCTAATGCATATGACTAAAAAAATCTGATCAAATTGGAAAGTTTAAAAATACCGAATTATTAAACACAAATCAAATCTTTTCCCCCGAATATGATAACAAAAGTCGGCACCTAAATTCGAAGATGATTATTAAGTATTCAAATATCTGCAAAGGTATTTAAATTTTAAGCAGACCAAGTTTATGTCTAAATTTTAAGCTCTAATATCGATTTTTGTTAAAAACACAATTTTTGAATTGACAAATATTACCCAAATAAAATTTCGCGTATTTTTTTTTTTAATCAATGTTTTTGATTAAAAATGCCACTCTAAAAATATTAAATGCATCACATTTCATTGAAAGTATATTGCCTTGTATCGTTTCTTTAGTATATTTAGAATTGAACATCCTCTTGTCCTGGACCCATCACAAAATAAAAACAACAGTTGTATACCGCAGTTCAGATACAAACCTTAAAATGGGTAAAAATCTAGATAAATCTGGACAAATCATTACGGCCAAACACTTTTGGATAAAAATCATTTAAAAAGTGTTTTTTTTTTCTTCATAAAACATTAATATCTGGTTTTTACAAATAAACAGGTAAACAAATGAGGTTCTGTTTTTCTGTATACTAATACAAATAAAAAATTTTGTACTGTCTTTTGCCGAGGTAACAAATAAGTGGTTTTATTTACTTTTCAAAAAAACCTGATAAGTGCCGGATTGAATATCATAAATTTTTTTCTTCAAAGGTCGATTAAACAACATATTTACCGAAATAAAAGACTAAGTGCTTTATTCCCTATTCTGAGAGACAAAATGTATTCAATGACAATTATGTACCAGAATCGATTGTAATATTTTCACTCATTATAATTACACGTTAAAACACGCAACGTTTTGCACGTTGGATATACTTTTTCCTTATGTGAATATCCCCTTTTATTCAAAATCCAATTCTATAGAAAAACCCTACCAAAATTCTAACAACATAAATAAGCATATTAATTTTATTGCAATATTTTGATTATCCCATCTTGTCGAGGAAAGTTAACAATTGAAGAAGCTTATAGATGTTGAAACATCAATATCAAAATCTTTAAAGCAAATAATCTTTTAAGAGGTCAACAATAACAGGTGACATGGAGGATCAATAATGCACACGAGTATCCGAAACAAACTATATTTGACCTTGAAAAGTTAATGGGGAAATTAGACCTCTCAGCAAATTCCAGACTTCTTTGCTACCGTGTACAACTACGAAAAAAATATATTCTTAGTAAAACATTGAATTGAAACCACGATTTTATCCATTTCATGGAATTGTTAAAGAGTTAAGTGTTCGAAAACTTGTTCCTGTATTCTTTGATATATACTGAAATACAGATGAGAAGATTTGGTATGTGTGCCAATGAGACAACTATCATTCCAAGATTTAACTATCATAAGGGATATTTTTCTATTATTTTTTCTCCGCCTAGAAGAGCACCGCAATTAGCAGAACGTAGTGGTTTTCTTTAATGTAGGCTCTACTTAAATTGTGTTGAGATGTCAGATCTTTGCTATCCTCTGGTTTTTGTACACACAATATTTTCTAAACTGAAGCCGATTTAAAGCTTGGAATATTGTATATAAAACTTGTCTAGAGTTGAAGACATTATGATTAACTTTAGATATATTCTCATTTTTATTTTGTTTCTAATTATGGTTGTTAATCGTTAAGCAATCATGACAAAGTTTAAATGCAATTTTAATCGACAGATTTTTCATGTGAAACTTTTATTGTGAAACTAATGAAATGTGGAGTTAACGTTATACGGGAGATTTAGTTGAGATTCAGTCTTAGATAAACTCATCATAGATACCATGTTGATTTTTTTTTTATTTGCGCAAGACGTGCGTTTCGTCTACAAAAGACTCTGACTCTTGAATATAAAAGTTAAAAGGGCCAAATACGTAATTGAAGAGCATTGAGGACCAATAATTCCCAAGAGGTGTGCCAAATACCGTTAAAGTTATCTATTCCTGAGTTATAAAAGTCTTCGTATTTCAAATAAATTAAGTTTTGTAAACAATAAATTTATTATTATGACCATATCAGGTGTCGCAAAACAATATTACATATATCTGTTGTTTGCTTTAAATTATTCGAATAAATTTAGAAGAAGATATGTCATGAACAATAAACAAATCACTCACAGAAATCTAATGTTCGAGCATTAGGAACCCCCACTAAAACCCCATTGGTGAACTCGTGTGCTGTGATTTTATTCAATTTGCATGGCTTTAATATCCATTTTGGAGATTTCGTCTATTGTGTTTCTTCTGTATGTAAACGATATAAATAGGGTGATATCAAATCACATTGTAGAGATGGACAGCTTTTATCATTTAGTTTAAATAAATGTTTGAGTTATTTTGTCAGTAATACATAAATGGAAAATCTCCTTAATTCTTATGATATTTAAATGTGATTTGCTCATTGTTGAAAAATTCGCTGAAAAGTATAGTTTATGGCATTTCCTAATTAATCAGTAACTCAATAGACCTGCAATGATCCTATAAATAGAGTTTCTGTGCGCAATGCCAAAACACGATTTTTTTTTGGAATAACCTTTAGAAAGTATTCCAAATGCCATTGTTTTGTTTGATAAGTGTTAAGTATTACTTTTCCATTGTACAATCATATCTGCAATTAGCCTGTAGCAATTTGCCCGACTCTTAATGTCATCGATTGTCCTACTGTTTTTAATAAATATTTGCGCTATTAATTATCTCTTATTTTAGCAAATATAATCGCTCGTGTATTTAATCGTCATCAGTTGCTAAATATGCAAAATATTTTACCGTCACATCATGCGATATATGTTGTCTCTTTGTGTGCCACTGTCATATACGTGAAATGCTTAGTTACCTAAAAACCATGTTAAAACAACACTTTTCTACATAAGAAAATGCCTGTATCAAGTAAAGAATATGAAAGTTTGTTTTTCATTCGTTTGATGTATTTAAGCTTTTGACTTTGCCATTTCATTACGAGCTTTCAGTTTTGAATTTCCCTTGTAGTTTGGTATTTTCGTTCTTCGTTATTTAACTTCTTACAAAATATAAAAATAAGCTCTCACTATTTAGACTTTTTCTTTAATGTTTATCGTTCTAAAAAGTTCATAGTTTGACCTGTGTAGCACATATAAGTTTTCCAAATAAACAATGATTCGTTGGTCTTCTATATATATTATACAGTATAAGGTTAATATCGGAAAATATCAGCAATTTATATTCATTTTGTACTATTATTAAAAATAACAAGACAACAGAAAGTTGCAGTATATTATAATCGCATTCGACTCCAGCTCATATAGTTTATCTGTGTCGGTTCTATCAAAATTTTGTTTTACATTCGTAGTTTTGATTTTTCATTGGAGTTTTTATGCCCCACCTACGATAGTAGAGGGGCATTATGTTTTCTGGTCTGTGGCTCCGTTCGTCCGTCCGTCCGTCCGTCCGTTCGTTCGTTCGTCCGCAGTTTGTTTTAGATTTATGAGTTTGACTGTCCCTTTGGTATCTTTCGTCCCTCTTTTTATTAAAGTTTTTGGTCAAGGTAGTTTTTGATGAAGCTGAAGTCCAATCAACTAGAAACTTAGTACAATTGTTGCTTATGATATGATCTTTCTAATTTAAAAGCCAAATTAGACTTTTGACCCTAATTTCACGGTCAACTGAACATAGAAAATGAAAATGGGAGTTTCAGGTTAAAGTTTTTGGTCAAGGTAGTTTTTGATGAAGCTGAAGTCCAATCAACTTGAAACTTAGTACACTTGCTGCTTATGATATAATCTTTCTAATTTTTAAGCCAAATTAGACATTTGACCCAATTTCACGGTCCAGTGAACATGGAAAATGATAGTGCCAGTTGGGCATCCGTGTACTTTGGACACATTCTTGTTGTTATTATTTTTTTTTTATCAAATCCAGTTATAAAAATGTCCTGAACTAAATAATGCGGTACAAATGACAAACATAAAAACAGTCACATGAACTTCATAAAGAAAGCATCATGTTTAACTTCAATAGATATGAATGCACTGCTGGTTGATAGGAGACACAATCTACCCATAGCTACCTCATAGCCATAGTCATGATTTGAAAGCTACGCATACTTTTAAAATGAATTGAGCTAAAGTCTAGACGTAAATTTTCCTTTTAAATATTATCGTGTAATATTTGGTTGCTCTTTTTAGTGAGTTTTGTACTTTTTCATATGAAATATCACTGCTTTAATTTTTCAAGTAGTTTCAAGATGAAGCTGTGGTTTGTAGTTGTGACCTTTTTGGTTTTCCACAAATTATAAAAAAAAAACACATCTTTGTTTTTGAACCTCTTTGATTTGAATCTCTTTGTCCTTGAATCTTTCTGTTTTTGAAGCTCTTTTCCTATTAGGTTTTCTGTCATTTCCTGACATTTTTCTTTTTAGAAAAATACAAGATGAATTTATACGGTTCCTTTGAAACCCTTCAGTAATGGTCAAATAATTAGATAATCTACTTCATTGGGTTTCTTAGGGGTTTAATGAGTTCAAGTAAAATGTTAAATTAAATTATTTTCTTTAAGTATTTACTGAAGTCTTTCTTTCAAATTTGTTTTTGTTTCACAAATTGTAATAAAACCGACGAGGAAGGACAAAAACATGACTCTGTTTGTGTACTTTTCCGATTAATTCATTCGTTGCTTTCGTATGTTGTTGACTCTTTAAATCAAATATGCGTTTGAAAATTAGACTCTATATCGTTGATCAAAAGAGAACTTTGAGTCCGAATGACGTAAAACTAATGAAGCAATACTACTGCACTAAAACAAGTCTTCTAGCAGGACGTCTGGACATTAATAAAGGTGTCCCAGGATTAATGTTCGGAATCTTTCAAACATAAAGTTTTAACCTCTCAACTGAATTGATGATAATAATGTCATATAAACTATCAAGAAGTAACTTAATAGCAAGTTAATGTAGCGTTTTCAGTAGTTATATGTGACGGAATGGCAAAGTTACTGAACATAAATGGCTTTAACGACCACAGATGGAGTAATAGAAGCTTAATAGGTCCCGATTGCCCTATAGGTATCCATTATGCCGTATCATATATAAAAATCATCTCTAAAATACTTTCATTCAATCGTTGTTGTTCATTATCTAATTGAACCAAACAAAACATATACACAAATCTGAAAGAAATCAGTTAAATTACATACAAGGTAAATGAATCATTCGCAATTTATTTCTCGTTTTTAATTCCCATAAATACACCAATGCATAGGATTTGCAGAAGAACAAGGAAGTAAAATACACATTAACCGTTTTATTTTTTAAATGTTTTAATGAAAATAAAACGTTTCAGGAATATGTAAACCCACGATATCAAAATAGCTGCTGATATAAAATAAACAAATGAAATAACTCACTTCAATTTTAATAAGTGAATGTCGGAAAATCATTAGGACTTAAATTGACACTCTAGTAAATTATCTGTATACAACTTACCATTTTAATTGGAAATAAAAACTGTCTAAAGGAGAAATTAAAATGCTTGTTTGTCTTTCTCTACCAGTAAAACTCGTAAAAAAGAGAAATGTATTACAGTAAATGGAAGCAGAGGTCATTAATAGAACTTAAATGCGATATATAATTCGAAAGAAACATATTGTTTTTGTTAATGTACTTATTAGTTCTTGTAAAATTTAAAACGTTTTAAGCGCTGTTGGTATACTTTAGACTAATCTTTACGACGTATACAGCAAAAACAAAAATATTTATAAAGCAAAAAAAAAAAAAGAAGATATATAGAGTTGATTGAAGGAAGTAATCTTAAAACAAACTGGGAACATGAAAACAACGCAAAAACAAGACCAATACTTATACTTTGGTTAATACAATGTTATATATATGGTTGGGTGATATTACAGGCTGCGATTGAGTGATAACATCCTTCTTCGAAAACAATATACGTCATATTCATATGTCGGTATTGTCAAACTCAAATAGAGATACTAGTATGCTTACAATAAAGAGCCACGATCAACTGGTGACCAAGTATTTAAGGCACAAATCTATTTTTCGATGTAGTAAAAGAAAGATTTGTTGTTTTAATAAACATTAAAATCTGTCAACAGTTTGTAGATAAACAGTCTTACTTGCTTGTAATAAATTTAGTCAACCAGTACAATGATTTCATAAATGAATAAACAAAACAAATGACATTTTGATGAAGTAACATTCGTTGAAGATTAAGTACTTTCTGAGTACAAATCAATGCTGTTTTTGTCTACAATTTTTAATGAAATAGAACCTGTAAGGGTTCCAGTCAAGTAAAACAAACCTTGCTGAAACTTCACTTTGATGATTGAATTCTTTTGTTTTGATGATGGCGTCACTTGAAGTTGTTCACTTTCTAAGAAGAAGATCAAATTAAAATTTGGTAAATGATTCGATTTTCCTGTACTCCACACTTAACTTATCTGTAAATAGAATAAAAGAAGTCAGAAATGAATTAGCCTTTTGTCTAGATTTTTATTAACGATAAGCTCACGTCTGTTGATAATGTCAGTTTATTATAGAACAGTCTTCTTTCTGATATATTTAAACCTCTGCAACTTTAGGCTTCAAAAAGAAGTTATGTTATAATTAAATAATTTTATCATACAAAGTATAAGTATACAATCACTTGGAATTGTATAAATTGTTAATTTATAATTGAGAAAGAACAGGGAATGTGTAAAAGAGACAACCACCCGACCAAGGAACAACAAACAACCAAGACGTCAGATAAGCAATAAACAATATTGAAATTGTCTTAAGGGCATACGATACAGTTTTGATCCTGTATTTACAAGTTCATGAAAATTTTCATTTAGGCTATTTTTTACCTGATTAAATCAAATATGTAATAAAAAATATACCTTCATGTGCTACTTTTTGAGTAAAATGAGGTCGAAATTTTGTATGTTTGCTCAAAATTCAGATTTGTGGCCGTAATTTCTTTTTCGAAAGAAAGACATAACTTTTTTGTTATAAAAGATAAAAACAAATTGTTTTTTTGTTAAATAATCGGTAATTTCTGTATGTTATAAATAACCTAAAAAATGTGCAATTTTTTATTCAGAAATAACTCATATTTATCAAATGTTCATGAATTGAGGAAAAAACGTATTTTTTTACTGCATGTTTATCTAAATTAAAAAATATCCTCTATTTACAGTTTTATAAAATTTGGGTCACATAATCTCCCTGCAAAATGAAACAAAATGTCGTTTTGAAAAATAGGGGTCCATGAACTCGTTTTCAAATTAAATCAGTTTGAATGATAAAAATCAGTCGAAAATGCATCTTTTCCCGATATTTCACAGTTTGACGTCGCGAAAATAACAAATTACGTTAGCAACGTCATTACCTTCCCTGTAACTGTATCGTATGCCCTTAACCTTGGTATATATATTAAAGCCTGTTCTAGAAATACGTCATGTTTGGATTGTTGTTGGGGCGTTGTCGAATGTTTGTATTTATGCTTTTAAATATTTTAAATCGTGGCTTTGAATAGTTTTAGAAACTCAAGAGTTGATATCGTTAAAGAAATTTGATTATCACAGGTCTTCGTCCTTTCAGCAGTCGAACCTGGGCGAGTGTTGCGTCCGTTTGGCTCTTATGAATGCGTGGATATGCAGCCACTTATGCATGGGGATGTTAAATCCGATGCTCCATTTATGGTGAGTGCCATTCATTCTGCACGTTAAAGAATACTCTCTAACAAGCCTGTTGGTGGCCATTTGCAATGCAAATAACTACCTCCATTCAATATACATTCCAGTAGCAGTCTAAATGCCTGGTCCTTCTCACCGGTTGACCGTCATCTTGTTTTAATTGTTACTTAAACCGTGTATAAAATATGCATAAAATATTTTCATTCGTGCATTCGTCACATGTGTGTCATATCAATGTTATTACAGAACATGTTATACTCATAGAAACCACCCCATTTTTTGGTGTTTTAGATTTTTCCTTTTTGTTACTAGTATTGTAAAAGAAATTATCATCTTAAAATGAATTTTCAATCTTCTTTGTGGATTTATGTATTATTTTCGGCACATTTTTCCGTTATCAATAAAAGGTATATTTAATATACTTTTAAGTTTTCATATTTCTCTTTCATTAACTTATTTAAGCACACTCAAGGTTGATAGTTAGGGGAGACAAATGTCAATGAACAAATCTAAAGATTATTTTTTATAAATTCAACTGCTGCATCGTGTTACATATTGGTTAATTATGCATCGGCAAATCAATATGAAATGATGTTTTACATTTCTGAATTTAGTCTTTTGGAAGCATGTATCGTCATGAGGGATCGTTTTCCAAAGGTAGTGTCTTTGCGCTTAATTTCATATTCTGTTGTTTTAGTCGTAATAATACGATATTATGAGTGGAATACCTTCTCATAACTGATTTGAAAAAGGTGGATGCATTATTACATAAGAATGTACTATAACGTGTTCATTTGATTTTCTCTTTTGAGAATATTTGATTGAAGAAAAATATTTTTTTTAAATAATTTGAATATTTTAAGTTTTACAAATGCAAAATAAAAAACAAAGTGGAATGTCCTAATTATGTAAATACAGAATTGTCGATTTATGAGAGACAAACTATGCTAAAACTATGTTTATTGTGGCTAAATTATGACTACAGTTTGTTGAAAAGTTGCTTTTATTTGGTGCCAGCAAATATTTTTTTGTAACAGCATTACTATGATTCTTTCGTAAATAGATATAAGAAGATGTGGCATGATTGCCAATAAGACAACTCTCGATCAAAGTAACAGTTTGTAAAAGAAAACCATTATATGTTAAAGTACGGTCTTCAACACGGAGAATTTACTCACACCAAATAGTAAGCATTAAAGGGCCCAACAATTCTTAGCGTAAAACAATTCATACGGGAAAATCAACGGTATGATGTTTATAAGAAACGAAAAAAACTTATGCACCACACCAAAAAAACGACAACTACTGAACATCAGGTTTCTACATTTTACTTGTTTGGTAACAATTTTAAAGGCGGAAGATTTAAGTTAAAATATTATAGTTGATGGATTGTTGTTTGTTTTTACCGCAACTTTAGGCGGTATAAGCTATTTCGGTGTGGTCGGTTTTGATTGATAGAATAAATCTGTTTGTCCAGACAGAACAACCGACGACCATAGATAGAAAAACTGGCCCTACTAGTCAATTAATATTGAAGTCGAACGGACTTCTCAATTGCCCGCCTAGTTATAGATTTTACCAAAGGCTCTTACTACTAGAAAATCGAAGCTTAATGACGTTGCGGGAAAATTTACCATAAATGTCAAAAATTATTTGAAAATAAAATAGGTAAATCACATGAAACAAAGTCAGTAAATCGTTATGATATGGTATTTTATTTAAATTGGTCTGATTGGTTAACTATTAGCAAAACATCCTTGTACGTTTGTCCAATTACACCACTGTCGCTGGAATCACACAATACACATGTTTTTTAAAGAATGGTCGTCTGCTGTCTTAATGAAGCTTATGACTCTATCTTTTTCAGTGCTTCTATACTGAAGAAAATTAGTCGTTTTCAAAAGTTTGAGTCTTTACAGCTCAGAACTTCTTTTGGAATCCAATTCGAGA
Organism: Mytilus trossulus; assembly: GCF_036588685.1. Taxonomy (NCBI): domain Eukaryota; kingdom Metazoa; phylum Mollusca; class Bivalvia; order Mytilida; family Mytilidae; genus Mytilus; species Mytilus trossulus. The sequence goes on from NC_086375.1 coordinate 21,401,277, forward strand.
AGTAAATGATTAAATTAGAAGTCCGTTCATGTGTATATATTTATGAGATTCAACAAATATCAAAAACCGCTGAAATAGAAATATGTGACATAATATCAAATAACGTTTACAATCATTTAACTTTCACAAATGTTCCTGGTTATATTACGTAAGATACGTGTTCAATTATATTTTTTTTTGTAATTCGAGGTATACATAGTATACAAATTTGCATTACACTCTTTCCTTGCATATTCGATACCTAATAAATAGAAAAGGAATATTGTCAAAACATTATCCAACTATTCAGATGGGCTAAACTTCTTGTTTAAGTGAACAGTCAAAAGAAAGTGATTTTCTTTACTTGAATGAAAGCAAATTGTGTTATCGTCTTGAATTCAGATGGGCTACGACTACTTGTGAGAAAGCAGTTAACAAGTAATAGTTTTTTTTATGTGTGTGTGGTTCCTTTAACAGAAAGTACAATATATGTGTATTGTTTTCCCTAAAATAATTATAAAGAGTTCGGTGACGTCTATAATTACTAAGACTTCCTATAATATAATATACTATAATTACTAAGACTTCCTAGAAAGAAAAAAATCCCATCTCTAATATGACTTACCAACTAGCGAACTAAATCAAATTGGAACAATATACATCGTGAAAGGTCAGCATTTTCACTCGTTTAAATTGTTTAAAATTTCAAAACTGATTATATTCATTCCATTATTTGTGTAACTCACTTTAAGTTGTTCGCTTTCTTGAAGGATTATTTAATAAGACTGGAAAATTTAGCCAATATGTTTTTTCTCCCTCAAAATGTAATTCAATGCTGTGTAAATAAAATTGAATTGACGGATAATTTTGTACTAGTTTACTTGTACATATATATAAAAAAAAAAAAAAAAAAAAAAAAAAATTCTGTGACGTATTAAATTTATATTAAGATCCAGTTTGTTACAACTTGTGATCAATTTTATTTGGCAGTCGCCAATGGCAGTCAGCAGGGTTAAAGAACATCAGTTGTTCGACCTGTTAGTCAAATGCGTTTTGTTTAAATATACTTTTTCACTTTGTTGGTCTTTTGGAAAATGTTGTTTGTGCTGTTTTTAGACCCTTCTACAACGAAATTTGTTTGACATGTACACGTATAAAAATTGCGGTTTTTATCCAACGCAATCATAGGTTTGAACGTAGTTTTCAATTTAGACTCGTTTATATATATTTTTTGTTTGGGCATGTATCATATTTTACCTCCGGTTTATATGATCCGTTCATCCTATATTGACTCTTAAATCAAGAGTCAATCTTAAATTGAGAGTAAATTATATGGCCTTCCAAATACCGTTTCGATCCCTAACATCACTGAAGAGACATATATTGTCGAAATCTAGATCTGGTGTACTAAAGAAATATTGACACCAAAATTTTGTGGCGCAACATCGTGGCCACAAGTTAACAAAAAAATTTTTTTTTCTGTGACGTATTAAATTTATATTAAGATCCAGTTTGTTACAACTTGTGATCAATTTTATTTGGCAGTCGCCAATGGCAGTCAGCAGGGTTAAAGAACATCAGTTGTTCGACCTGTTAGTCAAATGCGTTTTGTTTAAATATACTTTTTCACTTTGTTGGTCTTTTGGAAAATGTTGTTTGTGCTGTTTTTAGACCCTTCTACAACGAAATTTGTTTGACATGCACACGTATAAAAATTGCGGTTTTTATCCAACGCAATCATAGGTTTGAACGTAGTTTTCAATTGAGACTCGTTTATATATATATATATATATATAACATCTTCATGCCTTATATATCATGTACTGTAGTACGCCGCTAGATTAAAACTGACGTGGAAAGGTAACATATGGCCACCGAAAGCTCTTTTTTTAGAGAGCCCAGGTGGTCGTGTGGTCTAGCGGGACGGCTGCAGTGCAGGCGATTTAGTGTCACGATATCACAGTAGCATGGGTTCGAATCCCGGTGAGGGAAGAACCAAAAATTTGCGAAAGCAAATTTACAGATCTAACTTTGTTGGGTTGATGTTTAGACGAGTTGTATATATAAATATATATCTGTAACAATAACATCTTCATGCCTTATATATCATGTACTGTAGTACGCCGCTAGATTAAAACTGACGTGGAAAGGTAACATATGGCCACCGAAAGCTCTTTTTTTGAGAGCCCAGGTGGTCGTGTGGTCTAGCGGGACGGCTGCAGTGCAGGCGATTTGGTGTCACGATATCACAGTAGCATGGGTTCGAATCCCGGCGAGGGAAGAACCAAAAATTTGCGAAAGCAAATTTACAGATCTAACATTGTTGGGTTGATGTTTAGACGAGTTGTATATACATTATGTACACAGCCATGTATCACCATCATTGATGGCGATCCGATGGATACATCTGTTGTAGGGTTGTCACTGACTCAGACGTACTTATAAATATATATATATATATAAGTACGTCTGAGTCAGTGACAACTCTACAACAGATGTATCCATTGGATCGCCATCAATGATGGTGATACATGGCTGTGTACATAATGTATATACAACTCGTCTTTTTTCAATACACTATCATAACAGATAAATTATTAAATATGACAGCTCCCGTTCAACAGAATTTAAATACTCTTCCAATCTATTGTCTTACATCACTGATGGAAAGAGTTTCCGGAAAATGGTAAGTATAAATCTTTCAGTCGTATTATATAGCTATATAACAGCTATCATTTGTTTTACTATAATGGTACAAAAGTTGGTCTATTAGTATATCCTATGTTCTTTAAATAAACTTATGTTCAAAAATAAACAAATCAAAACAAAGGTTAAGTTTAATTTCTCTCCTTTTAATTTCCAGTAACAGTCCAAATTTCAAACCTTCTTTCCTGGTCAAAACCAACTGAATATATAATTTTTACCTTACATAACCAACTATTTATATATTGTAAATGGTTTCTCGTCCTGAATATGAATGAAACCATGTTTAATGCTGTATCCCAATTTTTGACATAATTAATCTAGCTATAAAACCAGGTTTAATCTACCTTTTTCAACATAAGGAGATGCCTGTACCAAGTCAGGAATATAACATTTGTTTTCAATTAGTTGGATGGTTTACGTTTTTGGGTTTTCCATCTGATAATGATCTTTCCGTTTTAAATTTCCATAAGAGTTCGATAATTTTGTTATATCATTTTTTTCACACTGACGTTAAGCGAACGACAATAAATAAAACAAACAGATGCTAGTAATATTCTATGATAATACTTTGCAACTGTTATAATTTAATATGTTAATACATTTAGGATTTGTGTATGACTAGATATTCATGCTGCACCTTATTTAATCTTAAAATCGAAACCATTACTATGGCAAGCCGTTCTCGTCAAAACTATGTTTAAACCATTTTTCGAAAAATTTACACACTGAGAATTGCAACAAAGCCCACTGAGATTTAAAAACTTCAAAACGCACACTGAGAATTGAAAATTACACACTGAGAATTAAAAATTACACACTGAGATTTCATAAAGACGCACTGAGATTACAAAAATGAAAAACGCACACTGAGAATTGAAAATTACACACTGAGAATTGAAAATTACACACTGAGAATTAAAAATTACACACTGAGATTTCAAAAAGACACACTGAGAATAAATAAACTGAAAACACACACTGAGAATTTGAAATTACACACTGATAATTTAAAATTACACACTGAGAGTTTAAAATTACACACTGAGATTTGTGCGCACTTTTTATGCGCACATATCTAATTAGCATACTTAATCTGAATCTATTACAAGCTTAAAACAACAAGGGGACAGAACTCGTTAGTCCTTCGATTTGGTTCCAAATTATTAATAAAAAAAACTTTAGAAATACAAGAACAAGAAAAGTACCCACTTACTCTTATTACAAAATATAACCAAATGGTGAAAAACTTTATTAAAATTATAAGAAAACATTGGAACAATCTGCAAAAGAATGCAATGAAATTTTTACCCAAGTGTCTATTATAGCATATAAACGTAACAAACATATAAAAGATTAACTAGGGAAACCAGGGAAACAGTTGGAAGACTTTTGAAAAGGGACCCACGGTTTTAAGTAAAAAAAAATCATCCCGATACACTGGTAGTAATGATCTGAATTATAGGCAACAAACTTATGAATATGAGCGATGTTAAGTCTTGAAATGTATAACGAATGTTGGTTGAAGGAATCGCATTTCATTATAATGACAAGGGTTCTTGAGATCAAGATATTAATCTGTTGAATTATTCATCTCATAAATATTCATTAGTAATTTGCATATTAATCTCAGTGTGTATTTTTGAAATCTCAGTGTGTAATTAAAAATTCTCAGTAGAGGGATTGGTTGAACTTTATAAAATTGTTCGTTGAGTGTCAGTTGCAGAGTTATTTAACATTCAAGTGAAAACTTTTCATTTACGAACGAAAATATATTAATTTATTATAACGGTTACATGACATTTGTAGCTTTTTGTCAAACAAATTAAATGCATATTGCAAACAGACACGTATAACCTACTAGTATTAAGGAGTAGTAAAACAATTATCGTAAATACGGGGATTGGTGCAAGGTTAATAAGGTTTATATAGTTATATCAACGTGGAAAGCCTTCAACATTCAATATTAGACAGGAAAATTAACCGCACTATAATGATTTAAATATAATATATATTAACATGATGAGTCATTTTTTGCTTATAGATTAATCAAATATTTCTTTTATTCTCATATATATAATAAAAAAAAGAAGATGCGGTATGATTGCCAATGAGACAACTGTCCACAAGAGACCAAAATGACACAGATATTAACAACTATAGGTCACCGTACGGCCTTCAACAATGAGCAAAGCCCATTCCGCATAGTTAGCTATAAAAAGCCCCGATATGACATTGTAAAACAATTTAAACGAGAAAACTAACGGCCTTATTCAAAATTAAAAAAATGAACGAAAAACAAATATGTAACACCTAAACAGACGAAAACCACTGAATTGCAGGCTTCTTCTTGGGACAGGCGCATACATAAATAATGTGGCGGGTTCCAACATGTTATAGTTAATGCCAGTTACAGGTATCGACAGATTGTAGATCCATGAATGTGTATATTTATACAACATACTTGTGATATTTTGTTGGCTTTTAATTTACTGATAACAAAATCAATATTTTTACCAATAAAAACAATATTCAATGATCTTATTAATGTTTTGAATTGGTAACCATTAAAAACAAGTTTATTTAAAGGAGCGATAAGTTTACAAGGATCATTTCTAAAACTCCGGGCACGGTTAACAACATTTCCGTAAAAATGAGGATGTGCTATACCCTTTGAAATAAGTTTTCTACAGGTACAACCAAACTTTAAAACAAAATCTATGGAAAAATTTAGAAATGGTTTTAAGGAATTTATGGGAACGGAATCCCTCGTTTAATAATGTGCACCATCTCAAAACGGAAAATTAACAATAGGGAACGAAAATCGTCCCTCTTGTCGTAAATTTCAGTGTGGAGTTTCCCGTTTAAAACCGAAATATCCAGGAATTCAGGAAAGGACAGTTATTACCATATAAATTTGATTTATTCAAAGTAAGTTCCTTGGGGTAAATTTCAGCAGTATATTGAGAAAATTCTTGATTATTTATCAATAAAAAATTTAATCAAGATAACGGTAAGTGTTGTTAAATGTATCAATCAAATGCGATTTCTACGGTTCTTTATTGAGTTTAGTCATAAACTGTGATTCGTAACAGTACAAAAACAAGTCTGCTATTAAAGGAGCACAATAAGGGCCAATGGGGATACCTACAACCTATTGATAAACTGTGTTGCCGAAACGTACTTTGTTTAACATGTACTTTAGCCAAGTTCAATCAAATACTTTTTTAAAGGCATGTGTAAGATTCCACAGGGTGACTTTACAACTAAACAAATACTTGTGCATAATTTGAATTTTTCTATCATTTACATTGATTATTTGTCAGTAGATATAAGAAAATGTGATACGTTAGCCAATGAAACTGCCATCCAAGTTGCAAAGAACGGACCCATTTTTTCAAATATTTCTTTGTTTAATTTTTTGTTTGTTTTGTTATTTATAGACAACATGAGGTCAAATTTTCAAGCTGGAACTTCCCCAGCCATTAAAAAGATGAAATAAAGTATTATAATGGAGACTTTTAAAGATAAGATCTACAATTAACAATTCTTCAAATGAGAAAATATATAGATGTCATAAAAGACGGACGCTGATGAGGGTCTTTGGAAACACATATAACCCTATTTTGAGGGAAAGCTGATTTATAGATATAAAATCTCCATTAAATATCGATTATTTAACAAAAAGGTAAATAACAAAAATAACCAACTCCAACGAAAAATTAAAACAGAAAGTCCCTTATTATACAAATACAAAACAAAAACTGTACTTTCAAGTACTCAACTGATAGAATCGATGAAGAAGATCAAAACATAAACTCTAAACAAAAAAAAGTTGATGAAAGTAAGCTCAATGTTCTTAACCTGGTGATTTGAAAGCATGAAATCCTTGACTGTTATGTCGACGTCTATTAACATACGAGTAGATTTCACACAACTACGTCTTTAACAAATCAGGAAGACACGACGTTTCGCAATGCCATGAATAAGTATAAAAAAGGGAAAAAATACTCATTTGAGTTTTCATAAAAATACCAGACGCCAGTATTGAATAAGAGGACGATCGTTTGATATATTTAATGTTTAGTTGGAGGCAGTATCGGTTGATATATATGCTTATATTTGTCTTCGCTCTTGTACCTTTGTTCTTAGTTCTCAGAAAATATTTGTTGCTCATATTTTTTTGTATAGCATTTACTAATGTTCCTACTTGATCTCGATTTGTTGATTGCTTTTGGACTTTGCTTTCGGATTTTATTGGGATTTGTGTTGTCCAATTGTTATGTTTGATTATATATGGCCTATTTTTTGTATCATTGTCTTTATTTTTTAACTATGTTTTTATTTATGAAGGCAACAGTAGTGGATCGACTTTCCAATCTTTCCAAAGACAACAAACAAAAAACCGAGATAGTCCATTTAAAACAAATATCAAATATACAAAGGCTTCTATTTTTGTATGCCAGTCCACTAACAACTCATTGGAGACGCCCAATTAAAGATCATTAAAGAAGTTTAAAACAGAATAATTAATAACAAAATAGTTCAGCGAAATTTAGTCCAAAGTATGTTTGAGTGCATAGAGAAGTACGTAGAAATGATTCATCCAACGTATAATCTGCTGCTGAACTTCTTTTTGGGTTTGGACCCATATTTAGATCGAAAAAGGAAACACAAATTGTAGTTTCCTCAGTATTGAAGCACTTGAATATGTATAGATTCTTGCTAAGACATAACTGACATTAAAACTGCAATAATAATAATTACATGAAACTGTTTAATTGCAATATATCATATATAAAATTGAGAATGGAAATGGGGAATGTGTCAAAGAGACAACAACCCGACCAAATAAAACACAACAGCAGAAGGTCACCAACAGGTCTTCAATGTAGCGAGAAATTCCCGCACCCGGAGGCGTCCTTCAGCTGGCCCCTAAACAAATATATACTAGTTCAGTGATAATGAACGCCATACTAATTTCCAAATTGTACACAAGAAACTAATATAAAAATAATACAAGACTAACAAAGGCCAGAGGCTCCTGACTTGGGACATGCGCAAAAATGCAGCGGGGTTAAACATGTTTGTGAGATCTCAACCCTCCCCCTATACCTCTAACCAATGTAGAAAAATAAACGCATAATTATACGCACATTAAAATTCAGTTCAAGAGAAGTCCGAGTCTGATGTCAGAAGATGTAACTAAAGAAAATAAACAAAATGACAATAATACATAAATAACAACAGACTACTAGCAGTTAACTGACATGCCAGCTCCAGACTTCAATTAAACTGACTGAAAGATTATGATTTCATCATATGAACATCAGGCATAATCCTTCCCGTTAGGGGTTTAGTATCATACCATCATAACATATATGAGAAGAACATAACCCGTGTCATGCCAACAACTGTTTTTAAAATAAATGTCTTTAGTTCCGACGCAAAGACCTTATCAGTGACTCAATATTAACGCCAAAATATGCAATCTTTAATGACTTGACAACAGTATCGTAATTATATCCCTTTTTAATCAGTCTATTTAAAGGTTTTGTAAGTTTCTGAGGTGAATACTGACACCTTTGTGCTTTATAAAGAATATTTCCATAAAAAAATGGATGTGAAATACCTGAACGTATAAAAAGTCTGCATGTTGAGCTATATTTACGAATGATGTCTTTATACCGATGATAAAATTTAGTAAAAAGATATAGGAAGATGTGGTGTGAGTGCCAATGAGACAACTCTCCATCCAAATAACAATTTAAAAATTAAACCATTATAGGTTAAAGTACGGCCTTCAACACGGAGCCTTGGCTCACACCGAACAACAAGCTATAAAGGGCCCCAAAATTACTAGTGTAAAACCATTCAAACGGGAAAACCAACGGTCTAATCTATATAAACAAAACGAGAAACGAGAAACACGTATATATTACATAAACAAACGACAACTACTGTACATCAGATTCCTGACTTAGGACAGGTGCAAACATTTGCAGCGGGATTAAACGTTTTAATGGGCCCAAACCTTCTCCCTTTTTCTGAAACAATAGCATAACATCACAACATATAAAAACATACGATAAAATATCAATTAAGTTTTGACTAGTTTGTGATATCGAAAACCCTGGTGTAATAATTTTTCAGTAATACATAAATTTCTCTCGTTAAAATCTAAAACATTGTTACAAACACGAGCGAATCGTACAAGTTGAGATATATAAACACCGTAAGATGGTGACAAGAGAACGTCACCATCTAAAAACGGATAATTAACGATAGGAAATGAAAAATCATCCCTTTTATCATAAATTTTAGTATTCAGCTTTCCGTTAGTGATATAGATATCAAGATCGAGGAAAGGGCAGTGGTCATTATTAGTATTAGCTTTATTTAAAGTAAGTTCAGCAGGATAAATTTCATTAATATACATACTGAAGTCGTCATTATTGAGAGCCAAAATATCATCCAAATATCTAAAAGTATTATTAAATTTGTTTATCAGATGTTGTTTTGATGGGTCTTTGCTTATTTTTGTCATAAATTGTAACTCATAACAATACAAAAAGAGGTCCGCAATAAGTGGTGCACAGTTAGTCCCCATTGGAATTCCGATAATCTGACGATATACAGAATCCCCAAAGCGAACAAAAATGTTATCTAGTAAAAATTCAAGGGCATATATAGTATCAAAGCATGTCCAATTAACATAGTTCTTTTGTTTATTGCTACTAAAAAATGACCTAAAAGAGTTTGAACATATATATTCACATTCTGATTTTTTGAATGCCCATTTAATTAGGTGTGTGAATTTTTTCTTAATGAGATTGTGAGGCAATGTGGTATACAGGGTAGAAAAATCAAAACTTTGAACAGATTCAAAATCACCAATATGAGCATGCAATTTATCAAGTACTTCCAACGAGTTCTTGACACTCCAAAAGTAATATATGTCCATTTAAAGAAAATAATTTAGTTTAAAATAGTTTTATAATTATAAAAAAATAAAATAACAATTTTCCTTTTCCTTTTCGTAATTTTTAAAAACAAACATGTGTAATTTGACGATCAAAATCGCAATTATAATTTGATTTTTACTCTAAATTAGCTATTAGCAACATGAGTTATCAAACCGTGCTCATAAAATGGACTTTTTCTCGTTTGAATTGTTTTACATTGTCTTATCGGGCCTTTATAGCTGACTATGCGGTATGGGCTTTGCTCATTGTTGAAGACCGTACGGAGACCTATAGTTGTTAATGTCTGCATCGTTTTGGTCTGTTGTGGACAATTGTCTCATTGGCAATCATACCACATCTTCTTGTTCATATCATCAATCTGTTTTACTTCAAAAAATGTTATCTAAAACACTGATAAATATTTCAATTGCCTTATTTTTTATTTGTATTACAGCATTGTTGGAATAAGGCACCGCTATCTGATTTAAACGAGATAAGTGTCTTCCTGATAGGAAACCATGGTCTTGTAAGTTATTTTACTTCTTCTTATTTTTTTCTTTTTAGTTATTTCCTTGCGGATGTCACTGCTAACAAGGAAGAGAGTAGACTTTTTCTATTGTCAAATTTATTGTCCGTTAATGAAAAAAACAACATATACATGATATAAATGCTATGTACTAAATCTGCCTTGGAATATATGAATTTTAATTGATTTGACTTTACATATTGCTTATCTTCTCTAAAACCCCATTCATTGTCGTGATTGTTGCGGTCATTTTAGAAGTCTTATTTAATGATCAGGCAATTTTGTTGTGTTATTTAAACAGTTTCAGAAAAATCTGAAAGAAGACGGATCATTTTTTATAGTTCCTAGGTAAGTGTCTGTGAAAGTAAACATTTCCTACGTATCAAGACCTAATTGAATAATTAAAGATATGACACATTCGGTATATATACAGATTAGATGACTAGTCTTGTAGATTAAAAAAAAATGCGATATCTGTCGTCAGATGACATACAGAAACAGACGCATCATGTTGGTCCATCCATTCGTGTTTTTCTTTACAGTATCCTATTAAAGTTTTCGCTTTAGGAGCATATACCTCTATATGATTCACATAATGCTAGTAAAACAAGCGCTTATTGTCATTAGGGATACCAATTTTTACTCCAACTGATGCTCATTTTGACAATCAATGTCTTTACATTTCAGTTGGTATATGCAATGTGGGAGATGTTAGTTAATACTGAGAAATGCCAATTTAACAATCATGGGAAGACTGAAATCGTAAGGACTGTCATATTCCTGGTTTCAAGAAGAGTAATAGAAAATACCAAAGAAATACTCGAACTCATAATTCAAAGACAATTTGATACCTCTATGGGATAAAACGATAAAAGACAAAAAGACAAACAGCAATCTACAAAATACAACACAGAAAACTAGCAGAAATAATTAGGGATGATCTCAGATACAGTCGTCCATATGTGTCCATTTCGAGAGAAAAGTTCCAGGTATGAAGCATGCATAGTTTATATAGTATCATCAATTATAAGCTCAAGGGTATATTTGATTTAAAAAAAAAAAGAGAAGGACAGCACATCATCAATACATACATGTATGAACGTGAAACTATGAAAGATCTTGATGAAGGTTGTTATATGAATTCTGCTTATTATCAGTACAAGCACAAATTGGTTATGAGGATTGTATTACAAGTAAGAATGCCAATTATTTGCTGAAACAGTTCAAACATTTAAAATTGTATGTCGGAAGAGCTATTCACTAAAGAAATCAAAGATGAAAACATGAACTCATCCTGACTTCATTTTGGTATAACAGATGGTAATTTCAAAAGATTTTGAGGTGTGCAATTCTTGAAGTTCAATTTTTTCCCAGTTCTATCCATTCTGATTAGAATTTAAATCATCATAGATACAATGACAAGACTAGCGCCTCTATTTAACATGATGCATTTGTCATGGTCTAATTGATAACAACTTGTTGAACGGTTATGTATATGACCTATCCTTGTATCACCTGTATGCGCATTAATCATATTCATTACAGTTGATTCAAATTGCAACATACTGTAGAGATTCATAGCTTTTGCCAGTGCAGGTTTTTGCTTTAAAAAAACATTTAGATTTTTTTCTCAGTCCATTATTATTGTTTTAAAATAACCATATATTCAGCTTAGTTTGATTATTTTTGGAAATAGGCATCTCATGTCTTGTATAAACAGGGGTTTTGCATGAACAATAGTTCTAATGATATATTGTGTGTGTGACTATAAGGTTACCCCTCTTCTTTGTATGGTTAACACAAGGGAAATCTAGGAAGTACGAAATAGAATGACAACAGGCAATGCATATCTTTACAATCAATACTGTTTTTATGTTTCCTCTTCATTAAGGTCCTGTGTTACGGGGTTGGAGCAATTTTCCTCGCCTAATTTGTGAAATTGTTATAATTTGAGTAAAATTGAACGTGATTTCACTGTTAACAAGAGGAATATGAAAAAGTAATGAGTTGAACAAGTAATGTTTACATCAGCGTCATCACGAATTGTACGGAACATAAATTGGTTATACTTAGGTAGGTTTATATAATAATTAATAGATACAACCTATCAATTTCATTAGTTTGTCATTGTTAGACATAATCCTCAGGTTTATCTACCAAATTGATCACTGTATGACTTTATCATACATACGTTAAACTATAATGCCTGATCAGCTGTATTGTCATATTTCCGATTGATATATCTGAATTTACCGGCGATGACCCTGCGTTTATATTTGATTTTTCTTAGTGCAACTGGGAATTCCAGAAAAGGTTTCATCTCATGATGTGACATAGTTGATATGGAACTGACTCTGTATAATAAAACACGTACTCTTCCCGCAATTCGCCAGATGACGCTTACAATTGTTCCATGCTAGGATTTAATCAATTTACGTCAAATTAAATTTCAAACTAATAATATGTTGTTTATGTCTTTCATACCGTATGGAACAAAATGAATCTGTGACCATTTATACTGTCTTATGTTTGTTAATATTTACAAGTGGTTACTTGTCATTCGTTCTTATTCCATATCATTGTACCTGCTTTACTCAATAAATAAAAGACAAATGGCAGATTCCAATACAAATTTAATTATCATAACTCAAAGGGAAACTGACTATGTCATAGAAGACAAACGGGGGAAAGGCAAACCACTGTATTTATAATACTGCGTACGACGAACAAAAACTAAGTGTGATCACAAATGCTCCGAAAGCATAATAAGAACAAGTTTAACATGTAAATACGAAATTGTAAATCTTGTAGACTATCGATTATAATTGTGCATCCGCAATGGTCGATTTTTTTTTGGTAGTTATATGAAGTAGAATTCATTTAAAACATTCTCAAAGGCAAAAGGAAATATCATACTGTAAACTAAATTGCCAAGTTGAAATATATTGGTCCTGTCACTCAATTTTTCACATTTCAGTGAATGATTCTGACATAAAAGCACTCCAGTGAAGTTGACATTTAAGAAATTCAGATGAAGTATACATATCGAGAAGGAGGTGAAAAAAGAAAAAAAAAATTTTAACTACTGAAGCTATTCAACCTAATGAATAGATTACCTTAGCTGTGTTTGGCAAAGCTTTTAGTAATTGTTGGTCCTCAATGCCTTTCAACTTCGTACCTTTTTCGTTTTCAACATTTTAACATATATTTTTTTCGAGCGTCACTGATTTTTTTTTGTAGACGAAATATTCTTTGGTTTTTGTTACGTATGAACATCGATATTGTGATTTATTTTTTTAATTTCAGAAAGGTCTTTGGTTTTTTTCATTCTGTATATTCATGTATTGAAATGTTCGTTTTTTTTTAATCATTTAGTTTTCCGTTTTATCGAGATAACTTTGCAAGTCGGAGATATGTGCTTCTGTTTCTGACATTCCAATCAAGCATTTTATTAGACTTGCATAATATTTCGTACATTCATAATGAAGAAATTTGTGAGAAAAGCATGTCCTTGACACGCAAAGAATGTTTGTTCAAACTTCCTAGATAAAGCAATATGAGGCCGCCAGACTCAACATTCAATTTCAAGTTCAATAACGCAATACTTGCTAAACGGCAGTTCCTCCTTATATTTGATTCTACTTGAAAATGAAACGAGCGGAATTGATGTTAGCATGTTATTTTCCTAAATATTAATAACATCTTTAATGATTTTAAACCTTGTACAGATAAATGTGCACGTTCCGAGAAAATATCAGAACCATCAACAAATAATATTATCAGAATGCATAAATTCATATGATAAATGCTATATTATAATAAGTTTTTAAATAAACATTGAATGTTTTACCAGTCACACGAAAGTAAGGGGAAAGTTTGAAGCAATGGGGGACTTTTGATCTGACCAGTAAAACATGATATAAAAAAACATTTCAACCAGTTAAGGTTAGAATGAAAAATGTTTTCATTGTTTGCGCTGCAAGAATAAAAAATTTAAAAAGTCATTGTACACCGATATAACATAGAAACAAATAAGTTTAAAGTTTTATTTTGATTTTGGAAAGGGGGATTTTGTCAAAAGAAAACAACACAACCAATCAGCCGAAGACCGCATACTTACTAAAAAAATCTATGGAATTGTTTTTCAAACAACAAATTAGTTTGAAAAACATCAGTGCAGACTGTGATATGTGTCTCTGTTAAGGGAGAGAGTGACTGAGGTAAAAAAATGATTGGATTCTAATCGTAAACTCAAACGAACATAAAATATTTATCGAATAACGGCAAACTCTTACATTGGATATGCCACTTGCAGAGATTGGCGCACATTTTATCATAAATGTGAGTATACTATTGTGGAACGTTTACATTATTGAGTAGCTTGTAATGGTTTCCTCATACTAGTGGTCTACAAATCTGAAAATAAATAATATACTTCATACTATTATATTTTTGGCAAAACGCTACTGTACACTTTGATTGCAATAGCTCGAATGACTTTATACCACCTGAGTTCACTCGTGCATGAACTCAATATCCCAATATAACCGACCTTACTATAGTTAAAAAAACACGTGTCAACTATAAACAAACAACAATTTTACATGTTCGATCATTATACAACTTATATGTTCCTGCTATATAAAAAATATTATGCATATCATTTTTTCGAACAAAAATAAAATTTACATTATGTACGGATATGCTTTCTTGTGTTCTAGATGAACATTCATTTATGTAAATGGTCCTCACAGATTGCCCCAAAAAAAATGTCAAAATCCATTCAATTTTAGAAAGTGAAACAGAAATTGTAGACATTCAAATACTGTCAAAAACAGTTATAAACTTTAATTAATCGTTCATTTATTTCCAGAATCAGGCGGCACTTTTTTATATAACAGAATCAATTACTCAGACAAACCTAGTTAAATATACGCTAAACTAACAATACGTGTCTAAGACACAAAAGAGTAACAATCTAAAAAAAGACTTAAAATGATTATAAATGACATATTTCATGTAAATTGTACTGTTACAATATCATTTTATAGTTCGCATATCAATGCAGCAATTATATGTATAGGGTAACATTCAATTTTCAAAAAATTTAGAAATGAGAAACATTTTTGTTAAATGCGCATATGGCTTGGCTTAGCTTGTATACATTTCGAAATTGTTTTATTGTGCTATGGTTATTTGTTGTATTCTTGTCTTTCATTTTCGATTATGTGTTTTGTGTATAAAGTGTCTATATGCCATTTTTTTTCTTTGTTGTCATATTTCTTTGTTTCATGTGATTTAGATTATATATAACACAATATTTTTGTTTGATATTTTTGTTTGATATTTTTGTTTGATATTTTTATTGTCTGTCTGTTTTGCTCACACATTGTTGTCAATATAATAGAATTTTGTGCGGCTAAATTGTACTTGGAGTTTTTGGTATTTTTGTTTGTTTTACCCCTCACACATACAATGAAAATTGAAACTGAAATCGACTCTACATAAGGTTTAATGTCACTATCACAAATCTTTGTCGTATCTGTTATTTAACCAAATGTCTGGTATTAGTGATTGTGACATGTAAACTGTTTTGATAACTAGAAGCTTGGCGGTTGATGCATTGCAAGATCAACGTAGAATTTAATAGCATGCATGTTATAAATCACATAAGTATCAAAGCTTAAGCAAGACTAAGCTTATGATATCATGGTGACTAGTTTTCTACCAGCAGTGGTATGACACCAGTGCTTGTGAATGAAAATGACACCTTATCAAATTGTCGATTTTATTGACTGATCCTTATCATGAAGGAACGCTCAAACTTAACCATCATTCTAGAATGTCATTAAAAGAAACTACAAACCATAATGCAGTCAGAGAGAAATAGAAAGTATGTTTACAAAAGGAAATAATTGTTTGTCGCTACAGAAGGCAGGGAGACAGAATACATCTCATAATAAATTGTATGTAGATAAGAAATCGCATAAACTTTTACCAGATAAAGACGAACCGATTCCGTAAAGTAATTTTTTTGGAGAATGGAAATAGAGACAACCCGACCAAAGATCAGAAAACAGTTGAAGATCATAAATGTTTTTTAAGAAAATCCCGAACCTGAAGGCGTTCTTCAGCTGGCCCCTAGAATGTGTGTTTGTGCTTCAATAATATTCTGATTGGTATTATATTATAAATCTAGACTGAGATAAGAAACGCACATTTAAATGTGTATCATTTTGACTTAGTGTTTGCAATTGTGTTCACATAACCATATCTAGTAAATGACGGCGATAGTAGTTTACCGGTGTACTGAGGGTTAGTGTCTCTTGATGTCCATTACTCACATGCTATACAAATTCACACTTAGTCAAAATGTCACAATCGCGAAAGGACAAAACCATTTAAAATACACATAAGACGACGATAGTAGAAATCTAGAGATCTTAAACCGCAAACATATGTCACTAGTAACTGATTTGATAAAACGACTACTGTCCAATAGAAGCATTAACGCGTTAAACAGTATTGGATTGGATCTTTGATATCATATATATATAGAATGTTTGTTTAACATAGATTGGAGTTGATTTGTCTGAGGAATTAATTTAGTTATAGAAAAACGTTATCTGATAAAAGCAATATCAACAATTCACCATAATATCAATCTTGTAATTGTTTTAGATAATGTTAAGAGTAATCTTATTCCAATTATAAAAGTGTTCATTTGTCTGTGTCACATCTTTTGTTGTTATTTTAAGTCTTTTTTTAGATTGTTGAACTTTCGTGAAATGTACTATGAAGAAAAAGAAAAGAAAATGGATATCATAGTTATTACAATCAAGCTCAGTGCCATATCAGAGATATATAGTTATTTTGCCTAGCAGCAATAGAACGGTTGCAGGTTTTCCTGATTTGATTTTATGGATCCTGTAACCGGTTTTTTCTTCGTCAAGTTTACTCTGAAGTTTTATCTCAATCACAGTCAAAGGTCAGACGATGGTTCTTTTTACCTTTGATCGAATCTAATTTAATCTTACAAGACAGGCTTCTTCTATTACAAACAAATATTTTTAATATAATGTCTGTAACAAGTCTCATATTATGTTTTTGTTTGCCAACTCGTCTATTGTTTGTTTGGAATCAACAGGGGTTTACTATTTTTTTTTAAACGGAAAAGATATAATACTAAATATTTGTCGGATGAAATGACTAAATTATGGTCTAATTAATTACTTTAAGGTAGCACAATACAAAGATTTTTCATCCCCAATCAGACATCTTTAAACTTATGTTATTCCACTCATCCTTCTTTAAATTTTATAAATGAGATACCAAAAGAAAGAAGAAGGAGTAATCTTTCAAATTGTGATAATTTCATTATGACATAAGTATTACATAATTAATTGTTATGTAATTAGTTGCTATATTGTGATGTCCATACTTGAATGAATTTAACTTCTTTGTTATTCATAGCATCCCAACATATTTTATAGATTCTTGCACAACACAGTTTGACCTCCAAAACTGTGTCTCAGATTCTCCTATTGTATTTCATTCTCTCATAAATCTTCAATGAAGTTTGCAACATCAATTCATAAGAGATCACTAAATTCAATTGGGTATAAAATGTGTTCTATTGATGTTTTTTGAAACTGAGACACGGTTTTGGAGGTCAAGCTGCGTTGTACAAGAATCTATAAAATCTTTTGTGATACTATGAAGAACAAAAACGCTAAATTTATTCAAGAGTGAACTTCACAATATATAAATAGCAACTAATTACATAATAATTGATTATAGGTCATAGTGAAATTATCACAATTTGAAAGATTAATCTTTCTTCTTTCTTTTGGTACCTCATTTATAAAATATAAAGAGGGATGAAATGAATAACATCAGTTTAAAGTTGTCTGATTGGGAGTGAAACAATCTTTGTATTGTGTTACCTTGAATTATGACTTATCTATTTTTAACGTTCATGCATGATACCTCGTGCATTTAACGGGTTAATGACCATTGGTTGGGAAATATGTGTTCCCAACATACCAGATCACCAAACAAAGACGAGAGCTACTAAACAGTGGTTCTGTGGTGCAAATCATATGCATTACACTCTATCAATAAAATACTGAAAAGCATGTTATGTGTGATTTGTACTAGGAAAAACTAACAGTTCGATATTGGCTTTTTAATTGTGTTTAACTTTACTCTTGATATTCATTAGATGTGTATTACATTTTAATACTTGACAAACCAATTATAAAAAAACACGTGATTTTAAACTATTTTCCGGATTTTTTTATAGCATGAGCAACACGACGGATGCCACGTGTGGAGCACCTGAGATGGTGGGGTTCGTGTTGCTTATTCTTTAGTTTTCTATTTTGTGTCATATGTACTATTGTTGTTCTGTTTGTCTTTTTCGTTTGCAGCCATGGCGTTGTCAGTTTATCTTCGATTTATGAGTTTGACTGTCCCTCTGGTATCATTTGTTCCTCTTTTAGAGTGAGGTCAGTCAAAACTAATATTTATAGCATCAGTTACATTGGTAATCAAAAGTTGTTATTTCATTTCCGAACTAAAATAAAAAGCAACTGTAATATTGATAATCAAAAGTTGTTAATCCACGTCCGAACTAAAATAAAAAGCAACATTACTAGTATTGATAATAGGAATATGTTAAACCATGTCCGAACTTAAATAAAAAGTAATAGTAGTATTGGTGATTAAAACTGAAAAAAAAATAAAAAATACTAAAATACTGAACTCCGAGGAAAATCATAACGATAAGTACCTATTAAATAGAAAAATCAAATGATAAAACACATCAAACGAATAGACAATAAATCCGAACTCAATTAATCATTTAGGGAGTTGCAAGATCTCCTAACCGAGACACCCTGACACGTTGACAATAAGTTGTTAAACTGGTAGGTTTTCAATTAATTTTATGAAAAATTGCTTGCTTTTTGATTATAAGATGTTAAGCCATTATACGTGAGCAGCTTACGACATAGACATTTTCAACGTTTACTTTTTTGTTTGACCCAGTTACCGATTAAGGGCATACGATACAGTTTTGATCCCGTATTTACAAGTTGATGAAAACATATTTTTACCTGATTAAATCAAATATGTAATAAAAAATATACCTTCATGTGCTTCTTTTTTAGTTAATTGAGGTCGAAATTTTGTATATTTGCTCAAAATTCGGATTTGTGGCCGTATTTTTCTTTTCGAAAGAAAGACATAACTTTTTTGTTTAAAAAGATAAACATAAATTGTTTTCTGTTAAATACTTTGTATTTTTTATGCATTTTTTATTCTAAAATAACTCATATTTATCAAATGGTCGTGAATTGATAAAAAAACGTATTTTTTTGCTGTAAAAATTTGCACTATTTACAATATTTTTTTATAAAATTTGGTCCACATAGTCTCCGTGCAAACTGAAACAAAATGCCGTTCTAAAAAATAGGGGTCCATGCACTCGTTTTCAAATAAAATCAGTTTAAATGATAAAAATCAGTCGGGAAATGCATCTTTTCTCGATATGTCACAGTTTGACGTCGCGAAAATAACATTTTACGTTAGCAACGTCATTACCTCATCTGTAACTGTATAGTATGCCCTTAAGTATGGTGGCCGGTTAAGGCCATTTCGCGTTTTCGCGTTTTCGCGTTTTCGCCCATCATATTATATAGGGCGAAAACGCGAAAACGCGAAATCGCGAAGTCGAAAACGGTTGTCGATAAATTGTTTGAGTTGTATGAATTAAATTGATAACCTGAAATCAATCGTGAAATTTACAGGATTCTATGATTGTCAATTTGCCGCCTGCAATATCCTCCGATACAAGCAATGTGTTCGTACTATCTACCCCCAATTGATCAGGATGTTGGTCAAGTGTTCGACATCGGAAGTCATGTATGGTATTTTTTTGCTGTATATTTATAAATGATTGCTTTGTAAAACAATAAAAAGATAAAAGAAAAAGTGTTAATATGTGATAAAAAAATCCTTGTCATTATTGGGACAATTATTTCAATAAATTACAGTTCAGAATGATTCCATTGCTTGTTATCGGGATAAATCAGTGAATGATAAGGAACATTTCAATCACAATTAGACCAATTATTTGATTTTATTTAATCTTCTAAATCTAGAAGGGGCCAAGAGTATTTCGTCTGCTGTGAATGAACAAATCATTTTTTTAAAAATCTTCATCAGACTTACTTCAACAATGTAATTTGGTCTTTTTTTGTAGGAAATGTTCAAAATAGTAATACGTGTTAAATACGTTGATAGTGATGATAATAATAACTTTTCATTATTTGAAATTTCCCATAGGCCCCGCAATGACTGAGACTATCATCACCCAACATTTTTTTCTACATCTATGACTGTCATTTTGGTCGGTTACGTGAACACTTCACATTCACATTTTACAAAGGTAATGGTAGTTTTTCTCCTTTATAAGAAAATTGCGTAGGATCGTTTCTGATTTCTGAGTCAATATTTTGTGCTGGATTAATTGGAAAATAATAGTTTGAAGTCAAGTCATGTATTTAAGTTTGCTTCTTCGTCAGATCAGAAACCTTAGATTTGTCATGAAAATTGACAATTTATATCTTATAATTACATTTTATCAGCTAAATTTACTTGTTGTGATTATTATATGGTAAACATTATGGTAATAGCCTCTTCTGAAATCATATCTGGAATCGATAAATATTTTTTAAATCTTGGTAAAACATCATTTAACTTGCAACAAAATTTTCAAATTAGCTGATAAAACAAATTAATTTTCTGTCAGCAAAGTAAACGATCTTAAATGAATTATCGAGAGTGCGGTTACCAAAACATAAAAGTTTTCCTTCATGATTAATTTAAAGTATTTGATGTAATGAAATTTTCTACAGATCTTAAGTGTAACAATGATCTAATGTGTTTTTAACTTTAGATTGTTAGTCATTAAAACATATGGAATCTGTTGTAATGTAGATTCCTGGCATTTTAAAATCTCTACGATGTTTTCTAATACATGTATTTGCATTTGTTTAACTTTAACAAGTTGTCACTTGGATGGAATGTTGTCTCATTGGTACTCATACCACATCTTCTTATATCTATTTGGGAATCCCAAACAATTACCGATGCCTGAGCTGAAATGACATATGATGCCATAAATTAAAGCACAATATTGCTTAATTGGGACATAAGTGTGCCCTCTGGATTTGATTGTCAATTTTTAAATGATTTTTTCCTAACATTTAGTCAATGTTTTTTTCTATGAAAGCTCCAAAGTGCTGACAACTGGTAAAGTGTCATCCTTGATAACTGTTAGTGCACACGTAGAAGTTTTTGCTTTGCTATGAAAGTAGAATAAACAATGCTAAAAGAAATCAGTTTGAAATGAATATATATAATTTGATTATTATTGAGAGAAAAAGGGCCCAGCAACAAGCTAATCCTTCTTATCAAAAGTCAGTTATTTTGTTTGACCGTTTAATTGCGTTTAAATAAAGTTGAAGAGTAGTGACGACCCAAAACAAATATTTTTCAGAACTGTAATAATCGATTTGCCATTGTGCTATGTATTTTCCTTTTAAGAATTTGGTCATGATGGAAAAAATTTTATTAACTAATTTCATTCGAAACTTGTTTAAACTCGGTGCTATTTTGCGCTTGAAGTATTTGTTTGTCAATTAATCAAGGTATCTGTTTCATCAGGTTGGAACATGTATTTCGTCTATAAAGAGAATATGTATACAGTTTGCATCTACTAGTACATTACAATCTATCTAAAAATTATTTGAACTTCTCAGATACTAATGTAAAGACGTTTACCGTAATTAGTTTGTTGGCAGATAACATTCCCTTTTAATAGAATCTATGTCTAAGTATGTGATTGGCGGAAAATATATACTTGATTTGTCACAGTGTTTTTACAAAATAAGTTCCTCTTGATAAGTTATCTCATTACTTTTACATCAAGCTCAATCATGACAGCATCTGAAGCAGAAAATTGGAAGCAGCAATATGAATGACCATACGATATAGATCCTATAGCATTGTACTATTCCCACCGACAGGAAATTATCATTTTCGTCGCATAAGTTAAATTTATCAGACAGTTTTGATACCATCGTGATTGTTTGACAAAAATGTGTATATATTAGTACCTGATGAATTCTTTAAATATGTAATAAAACAGAATTTTATTCGCTTCTTCCGAGGTATATGAGATATGATATAGAATTATAAAAAAAAAGCTAATCCACATTTGAAGATCAATTCATTGTGGACCAACAGTTCTGAAAGGTTTTATTAGATACATAATACAGATAAGACATGCCGTATTTCGTACAATTCAAGGATGTAAACAACTGCCAAATATCAGCTAACCTCATTCTATACGGTAATACCACATACAAATCTTTGGAGAAGACCTCGAAAGTTAAAAACTTGTATCTTATCCATTGTCATTTTTGTTTGTATTCAAAATATTAAGCAGGGCATTGTGTAAATATTAGATTAATTTGGCTTTGATTTACCTTGCTACAGTGAATCAAATTTCAATATTCGTGGAAAATGCATGTTCTCGTTTCTTTTGTTGCCTTGTATATTTGGAACAATATAATGTAAGGTTAATTGTGAGCTAGATGAAATGAATAGTCAAAGCTATTATAGTATGAATTTAAAAGGAGATATAAAGTTTACGTCCATGAAATGATAGCAAAATGTGAACAAATGTTGTAAACTTGGTCTTTGACTAAATCAGCAAAATTGATTTTCTCTATCGAAAAATTTAACTTGGTTGCATGGTTTTCAAATTCAGTGTTTGTTAACCTTTGATATCCTGACTTGTAATTGACTGGGACACTTCTCTTGTCATTAAAAATTGAACTGAATTTGATTTTGATCATACTTGAGGCCCATATCATCATATTTTTACACCTGATCGTACAGCTCATTTATTATTTATAAAGCCGAGGTCAGCAACTTTATTTGATCTGTAAAAGGAGATAATAAAGTAGTCAACATAAAGATTAACATCCGAAGATCATCATATATGGCTACAAAAAAAGATTTGGTAATTGGTGGTAAGCAATGCACTTCGAACAACCTTAAGGTTCAATCAAAAGGCAAAAATGATGTATTGCTTTGCTTTTTGGTCTGTGTAATTAGAAACAGAGCCAAAACTATGGATATGATCAGCATGGACAAATCTTTAATCATTAGACACTGACAGATTCGCCATCTACTTTTTTTCTTCTTTTTTATTTGCATTTTGACCTAAACGTTCTGTTTCTTTTTTGTTTTGTTTCATTATTGTCCTGCTTGTCCTGTTATACCTGTTTTGTCGATAGATCGTAAATTGATTCATCAACTTTGGTCTCAAAATAAGGACTATTTATGTTAAGTTTGGTGGAAATTGGTTCAGTTATTTGAGAAGTGAGATGATTTGTCGGCAATGGTAATTTGAGAGCAATAACCTTGTATTGTTGATGATTTTTGTTGCCTGTCTGTCGCCTGTCTATACTAGTTTCAAGATAATACGTAATAATGCTATACTTCGTCAAAAATCATTCTTGTATGCCAATAAGTCCTATAAATCAATCAATTGCTTCATATTGCCTTTTTAGTAGAACGTGTTTGCTGATAACTTTTGTCAATGAAAACATTGAAGAAACATACACATAGTTGTCCATTCTCTAGCAATGAGAGATAATGACATAAGTCATGCAGGCTAAAAAAAAAGCCTGTTAAGTAGTGATCAAAGGTACTAGGATTATAATTTAGTACGCCAGACGCGCTTTTCGTCTACATAAGACGTTCAAATCAAAATATTTATAAAGCCAAAGAAGTACAAAAATGAAGAGCATTGAGGATCCAAAACTCCAAAAAGTTGTGCCAAATACAGCTGAGGTAATCTATAACTGGGATAAGAAAATCCTTAGTTATCAAAGACGTCTTTCATGCAATTTGCTCTGATAGTCATCAAAATTAAGTACACTATATTGATTTCATTATATTTTACAATAATCCTGTTTGGTAAATTTAAAAACATCATGGTTTGGGCATATTCGCGATACTTATATTACAAGACAGACAGTGTCATTCATTTTTTATATCCAATCTATTTTTTTGTGCATGATCTTTTATAATCAGCTTCTGATGTTTGTGCTGAGTTAAGCCGTATCTAGTTTTTTTTAAAATAAAGATGTCTGTCTTCAACAACATTTGACTACAAAAGCTATTGTTGTTACTTTTTTCACGGTCTGCTAACAAATCATGTGGAGTCGGTTTGTTATTCATCAATTGTTAGTTTCAATCAAATAACTATTTTTGTAGAACTTGAATTGCTGATTATTTTCTGTCCATCAAATTTAGGTTTCATGATAATAGGCAAAATTATATCAATTGGTTTAAAAATCATTATGTGAGGGCAAAACTATAATAAGGAGCCGAGTGATGGTTTCAGTCATATTGTTATTGTTATAGATATTGTGTTCCCTTACTATTTACAATTTAAGTCTATGCACAAGTACTTACATTTGGAAAAAAATCGTTATTTAAAAGGGAATTACTCCTATAAAAGAGAGACAATCAAACTCATAAGTCGAAAAACCAAAAAACAAACAACAGCATACAGTATACAAAACACAACACAGCACAGTAAACTTAAAAACTGCATGAACAACACGAACCCCGCCAAGTTCCAGGGGGGTCTCGTGTGCTAAGAAGAGTCATCTGATAATTTGGTGCCGACAGAGAGACTAAGAATCGTTACAAAAGTGCAGAACTACAATTAGAATTCAATAAGGGGCAGTCCATTAAAACCACCAACACCAAACGCTCGACTACTAGTATATCAATCAACGAAAACACAAGAGAACAACTGATATATTCCCGTCTTTCAGATCTACATTATTCTTCTTAACAAGACTCATGCTAGGGAAATTTGGAAAAATGTGAAAAGATTTACACTATTTGTATATAAACAAAAACGTATTTGTGTGCTAGCAATATATTTGGATTGTACACCAGCATAAAAGCATTTATGTAGCTACTACTAGATCCCTGAATTGTTTTGTAATAATTTCCAATCCTCAACTCTCCATCCAAATAACAATTTATAAAAGTAAACCATTAAATGTCAAGGTACAGCCTTCAACACAGAGCCTTGGCTCACACCGAACAGCAATCTATTAAGGGCCCTAAAATTTACTAGTGTTTAACAATTCAAACGGGAAAATCAACGGTATAATCTGTATAAAATTTCTCCATCAATGCTTTGGTGGCTTTATTAGTCTATACTTGTAGATCATTTCGATTTCATTTATTTTTTGTTTCTGCCAAGGATCATAGAGAACAATACACTACACCATCCTAGTTTAGTTCGACATGTCCTATAACCCCGTTCTTTAGTTTTCATGCTGTTTGTATTTGTCCTTAGGATAAATCCTAGTGGTGCAATTGCTTTTTTGCGATGTTATTTATCTGCGAGTTCGATGTTAGATCATTTGTGATTTGCCCGTTGATTTCAATGTGTGAGCATGTAATATATGTTGATTTCTAGTTGTGTTGATGATTTTAAATCTGTTTTGGTTGAATGACATTAACAATTACAGCTCCTTTATTACAGTTTATGTAAATAGAAATGTAGGGTGTGACATTAAGTAAAAGTTGATTTTGTTAGATACACAATGGTGTCAAACGCAAGGAGGCGAATATAATTTTTGAGGTTGTCTATCATGTCATGTATGTTAATTAGACAAATGCATGGACCCTTAGAGCCTTAGTCACTAGAACGGTCGACAATACAGGATAACTACGGTATTTGATGTGTCAACTTTCGCTTTTTGTGATCTGTACGATAATCACGCCTCTGTGGAATCTAGGGTTTATTGTTAATTCCCATTCGTTTCAGTTGAAGATAAGTCCTTAATGTTCCACGTAATTGAATGTTGAAGTCCATTTCAACTACGTCATTGCGTTTACCATTTTTCCTATAATCTAATATTTGTTCAGTGAATGCTAGTAATCGTGTTTCACGGCCAAATTTTGATCTAAACCGTGCTGGAATGGGTGGAAACTTGTAATTAACTAGGTGTACCATTCTAGATGGTACAATTTCAATTTACATGTTCTCTTGATTTAATGAGAATACAGGTTAAGCAGATATGCCAATAGTTTTCGTGTTTAGATTATGTTCCTTTTTTGCAAACTGGCGTTACATTGGCCTTTCTCCAGTAGTTTGATACTATGCCTATATTTCAATAATGAGTTAAGCAAGTAAGAGAGTGAAATTTTATAGTGTACTGCTTTTAAAAAATGCAGTGATGTCTTTTCTGGACCATTCCTTTGTTGGAGTTGAAGTCTTCTTTTTGAGTTTTGATTAAACATTCCTAATTTCTTTTAGATGAAATTTGATTTTATTTCATCGCGAATTGGTGTTTTGTGGATCAAAATGATTTTTACAAGTATGATATACATCTAAGACTTAACGTGCGGTAAATGTGAGTGAAACTGATGAAAGTCTTCAGCTGAATTTGAAATGTGTTTTTGTAATACCGTTTACCTTTGTGGTGATGCACCTATATTTAGCTCTTCTGGTTTTTCTTTATAAGTTACCACAGTTCCTTGCTAGGTTTCCCATCTTCTATTTGACAGTGTTCTATCATAATATTTTAATTTATATATTCCCAATAACTTTATCTGAACTTCTGCTGCACTAGAAGATTCAAGTTTTGTGGGGTTTTTTTTACAATCTCTGGTTTATGCTCTGTTTTTAACTATTTTGAGCTGAGCGTCACTGATGAGTCTTATGTAGACGAAACGCGCGTCTGGCGTATAAAATTATAATCCTGGTACTTTTGATAACTATTTACACCACTGGGTCGATGCCACTGCTGGTGGACGTTTCGTCCCCGAGGGTATCACCAGCCCAGTAGTCAACACTTCAGTGTTGACATGAATATCAATTATATGGTCATTTTTTAAAATTTTCTGTTTACAAAACTTTGAATTATTCGATAAACTAAGGATTTTCTTACCCCAGGAGTAGATTACCTTAGCCGTATTTGGCACAACTTTTTGGAATTTTGGGTCCTCAATGCTCTTCAACTTTGTATTTGTTTGGCTTTTTAACTATTTTGAGCTGAGCGTCACTGATGAGTCTTATGTAGACGAAACGCGCGTCTGGCGTATAAAATTATAATCCTGGTACTTTTGATAACTATTTACACCACTGGGTCGATGCCACTGCTGGTGGACGTTTCGTCCCCGAGGGTATCACCAGCCCAGTAGTCAACACTTCAGTGTTGACATGAATATCAATTATATGGTCATTTTAAAAAAAATTCTGTTTACAAAACTTTGAATTATTCGATAAACTAAGGATTTTCTTACCCCAGGAGTAGATTACCTTAGCCGTATTTGGCACAAATTTTTGGAATTTTGGGTCCTCAATGCTCTTCAACTTTGTATTTGTTTGGCTTTTTAACTATTTTCAGCTGAGCGTCACTGATGAGTCTTATGTAGACGAAACGCGCGTCTGGCGTATAAAATTATAATCCTGGTACTTTTGATAACTATTTGATGATTTATATTTCTTGTATATTGTCTTAACAGTATCTTTATTTCTAGTGATAATCACGGAGTACTATTTACGTCTCAATACTGTAGATGAAATGTTTTGAGTAATATGTTGATTTTATTTTTGATCAGCAGCCACTTTTTTTCTTTTGATGTTTGTTAGTTCCATAAAAAAGTGTGTGCCTTGGACAGTTTTCACGTCTGCATACTTTTACCCAGTCTGCTTTTTTCTCACTTTTGCCTTCTCTTATCTACCAGTTGTTATGTGTATTGTTTGAAAGGCCATGTCATGGTTTGAATTTCCTATACTAGGTTATGTTTTAATGTTTTGTTAAGGTAAAACAGATATGTGTTCCTGTCTTATTGGTATGTGTACAGTTATAAAAGGCATCAGGATTATAATCTAATACGCCAGACACACGTTTCATCTATACAATACTCATCAGTGACGATCAGATCAAAACAATTATAAAGCTAAGCAAGTACAAAGTCGAAGAGCATTGAGGACCCTAAATTCCAAAAAAAATCTGCTAAATACGGCTAAGGTAATTTATGCATAAAGTAAGAAAATCATTAGTATTTCGAAAAAATCATACTTTTGTAAACAGGTAATTTATATAAATGATCATATAATTAATAGTTGTCAACACGGAAATGCTGTCTACTGGGCTGGTGATACCCTTGAAGACAAAACGACTACCAGCAGTGGCATCGACCCAGTGTTGTAAATAGTTATCAAAGGTACCAGGCTTATAATGTATTTACGACAGAGAAGTATTTCTTCTACATAAGACTCATCAGACTCTATAGTTGTAAAGCCAAACCTGTTCAAAATTATGATCATTCATGATTCATGATTTCAAAAAGATGCTGTATGTCTTTGGGAATTGGCAATTGGGTTTAAGTTCTTGTTTAACCAAATCATATTTTTGAATATTAGTCTCCAAGTAGTTTGGTGGTATAATCTCAATGCTCTTCTTCATCTACATTATCATTGTTGTTTTCTTTGGTTTGTAATAAGTTTGAATTTTAATGCAATCATATCTTTGTTTGTCCTGATAATGCATAAATTGTGTAGTTTTTGTTGTACTGATGACAAAATATCACCTGATATTGCTAAGAAAACTACCTATTCTTTACCACTTGTTTGATCTTTACGATAAATAGAGAACAAAGTTTGACAAAGAAAATTTTTGAAAGAGTATTTCAGACATCAGAATGATAGACATATTGGAGCAAATTACTACACTTGCATTTTCCTATTTATCCGTAAACCATGGAAAGATTAACATGTAAGTGAAAGGAGAAGATCATAAAGACATCACATATTGGAGCAAATGACTACACTTGCATTTTCCTATTTATCCAAAAACCATGAAAAGATTAACATTTAAGTGAAAGGAGAAGACAGAGTTTTATGTTATAATGACTGTTACCTTTTCATCATTGTTTTAGGTCTATTTTGTTTAACTTGCATGGGGTTGATATTTACCCAACATATTATTTTATTCATTTGACAACAATAATCAAAGGTAAATGATATAATTCAACGAAAAATTGGTCCAAAGGATAATCTAAAAATTAAGATATCTGTGTTTTTAGAGAAAAAGAATTTTACTTTAGTATTAACAGACTTTTAAAATTCAAATGCAAATCATAATCATTCTGATTATCCAAGTTGTATCCATTAGAGGTTTAAAACTACTGTTAACCAACTCAATTTTGTGAGCAAATAATTTTTGGTTATTTTGCAAGCAGAAAAGTTCCGCAAATTTAAATGGTCACATTAATGTAAAATTTGTAGCTTTCTTCAAATATGTACATCATGAAATTTCGAAAATCACTTAAATAAACAGGGACAAAGTTGTTAGACAAGCTAAAGCCAAATAAAGTATTCATATTTAGAAATTCTCAATCGTGAGAAAATATTCATCTTGACATATTCTTTTCTACACTGATGCAGAAAGATGGTATAATTTTTCTCAAGAGTACTTGATATAAAAAAAATTGTGCCTTTATGATGAAATTTCAAGATGTTGAAGTTTGTGTTGTGAATATTTAAACCAGAACACTTTAATTACATTGAGATAAAATAGGTACTGTAAACCAACCAATTTTCAAAGGGTGATTTATTTTTCACGACTTTCGCAAGTAGAAAAAAAAATTGCGTAGATAAATCCCCTCGCATTTATGTAAAATTGGATTTTTCCTTACTTAACTTACGTGACGGTATCCAAATTGCACCTATTTTAACAGTTTTATAACCTACGTGTAGTTATGCTTCTATCAAAAGTTTTCATCATGTGTTTATTTTGTACATGTATCATTATTTACTATGTGGTTTCACCAATTTATTTTTGAATTCATATGGAATCATAGAAAAAATGGTCTGAACTGACTTCCAAACCATCAATGATTCTGTAATGAGGAGTATCCAAATTGCATGCATGTTCAAAGGAGTAGGTCCAGTAAGACCCCTTTTTGGCCCCAAAAAATAGCAGTTTTACAAAATTGTTAAAATGTTAACTTTTAGTTATCTATTTCACAGTAGAATGGTTCTGCTACATAAATATAGGCTGTTTTTGACAATACAATGCACATATATTATGAACTAGCACCATTAAATCGTGCTAAATTACTGAAATCTTCACAATTCAAGCATTTTAGTTAAATTTTAGACAGTTTCCGTGTAAAACGAAAGTGGCCCCATTCGTGTTCATCCAAAATATTGAAATGGAAGTTGTATTTGATGATAATACATAACATATTTAAAATTTTGGATGAACAGGGATGTGGCCACTTTCGTTTTTGACAAAAACCATCTGAAAAGTGACATTTTTCACATTTTTGGTAGATTTTTCATATTTGAGCTTGAATCGGATCGTTTTTAATGACTTAATGAGTTAAAATCTGGTACATAAATTAATTGAATCATATGAAATAGACACTTAAGTATTTGCAAAGTGGTCAAAATCTTTCGTCAGATGTAACTGAAATTTGAGGCCAAAATGGGTCCTTACCGGACCTACTCCTTTGCAATGTCAAAAGTCAATTAACAGAGCTTTTGTTTAATTTCTTAAATTATTTGGGCAATTGGATATAAGTCCATGCTTACCTTCATGTTTTAAGACATGGATACTTATAACATATTGTATTTTGCTAATTTTAAAAAGATGACGTTGTATGGCGACGTTTTCGTATATTTTGCTTTTTCAGTAAACACTTCATCTGTTGATAAATACTGTGAGTGTTTTGTGTATATCTAAATATTTGTATCTATGTTGAAAGAGGTGCATAGGAAGTATCAAATCATACAAATACAAATTGTTTAGTCTCTAGGTAATCTTGTAAGATTTCTGCTGCATTTTTGCTAAATAGGTGCAATTTGGGTACCGTAACGTTACATCAATTACATTTATAATCGCAAAATTGAATCACTGTGAAATGGGCTAGAAAGATCTAAACGCAAAATAAAATATCTGCGAAAATAAGTTAGTATAATTGCAAAATTTTTGTCAGTTCCTGAGAGTACCATTGTCCAAGTAGCAGACTACAATGATTGAAATGGTACATTCTGTATCAAAAGTTTATTTTTCTATGTTATTCAATAAAAATAATTGTTGTAACTCGCATAGATAAAGTTGACAGTTTTAATTGATCGGCTTGGGCCCTTGTATATTTTGATGCTCCCATATGTTTGATGTATCTTGCTTTTCATGCATACCAGGGGTTGAAGTTATAAAACTTTGCTCAATGCTGGGAGCACAAAAATAATGCTTGAAACATGAAATTTAACATTTTGATGTGTTCATTTGGTATATGAGTACAGAAAAACTGACTCGAAAGTTTTATGCCTTCAAGGCCTGATGAAAGTTGTTTTAGAAACATATCATGTGCATAGAAAGCAAACAATCTTCATACAAGTTATTTTGTGATATAAGTCAAATGAGGGTAGTTTGCTGAAGTCAGTTAAAATATCAAAGTTCTGGACACAGACAGAAACACCAGACAAAAAACTTTGCTCAGTGCTCGGAGCACAAAAATCATGCTCGAAACATGAAATCCAGCAATTAAATTGGTTGATTTTCGAGTCTGAGTACAAAAATCGTGCTCGAAAGTTTTATGTCCGTGAGGCCAGAGGATACAAAAATATTGTGAATAAGGACAAAGAAAAAACAGGAAACAATCTTTCAGCAGTAACAAAAACAGTTTTATTACCATGTACTGTATATATATTTAATAAATACAGATCAGATATCCAAGGTTGACACAATTTGATAGAATTGTCAATGTTCATCTTGTTCAGTTCAATTTCTTCAAGACCTGTAAACAAGAAAATAAAATCATTAACTGAAATTAACCAGAAAATAAATCAGATACTTTTAACAATAAAGTTTAACATCTTTCTTCTGTTTCAGATAATCATCTTGAGATTTCACAATATCTTTTAAACTTTAAGCTGATTTGCAGTTTTGTTTCCCACAATTCAATAATAAAAAAAAAAAAAAATGCTGTAAATTGTATTTGACTTCAGCATCTAATATAATAAATTCTATAAGAATCCACATGAAATCT
This sequence comes from Mytilus trossulus, assembly GCF_036588685.1. Lineage (NCBI taxonomy): Eukaryota > Metazoa > Mollusca > Bivalvia > Mytilida > Mytilidae > Mytilus > Mytilus trossulus. The sequence continues at coordinate 21,433,629 of NC_086375.1, forward strand.
TTGGGCTTCAGTTATTTCTACTTCATTATCACATAATCCTTTCTCATGTGAGAAAACTAAATACTGATAAAATTAAGGTTGACCTGAATCCATATACAGCATCTTTTTATGAAGTGTACAGATTCTGTGTTATATAACTTGTTTACCCTAAAATACCATTAAAATTCCATTTCATAAAAAAAATAAACAGCTGAGCCATGAGCGCAAGATATGCCCAACTTCTTGTGTGAAAGTTTTATGCAATAATCATAAATAGTTTCTGAGAAAGTTTTAAGCAATAACCATATATAGTTTTTGAGAAGGCCCCCCCACCCTGGTTTTTTTTTACAAAAAAATAAATATCACTAAAATAAAATTTTGAATCAAAACCAAAAAATATGCAGATCTTTATATTAATATAACAAAAAAGTGTGTAAAGTTTTAAGCAATAATCATAAATTGTTTTTGAGATACAGCACATGTAAAAAAAAACTCCCCCTTTTTTACAAAATACTCAATAACTCAAAAATAAAATTTTGAATCATCACCAAAAAGTATACAGATAAAAAAATTAATATAACTAAGAAGTGTTTAAAGTTTTAAGTCATAATCAAGAATCGTTTTTGAGATACGATGCGACATGTGAACAAAACACCCCCCTGTTTTTGTTACAAAGTGTTGTAACTCAAAAAGTTTTAATCTTATTTTCACCAAAAAGTATACAGATCATTTGACAATCAAAAGAAACAACTTTATCAAGTTTCATGAAATTTGGATAAGTTGTTCTCAAGTAACGGTGCAACATGTTTACTCCCGACAGTCAGACGGACACTGGACATTTGTATACCATATTATGTCCCGTCAAAATTTTAATGGGCGTATAACAATAAAATCTTCATAACTAGTGAATTCATCTTTTATATTCAAATGAAGAATAACTAAATCTTTTGTTTACAAATAAAAAGGAGGTGAAATGAAACTATTTGTGTTAAATTGTTAATGCAACGAACAATAATATTTAAATTGAATATCACACAAAAGGTGTTGATTTAACATAACAACAAACTTGCCAGAATATCATGACTGTTTGATATGACAGTTTTAATAGTTTTTTATTCTAAATATTGATTTTGGGGAGAGTTTAATGTTTTGTAGAATTAATTACTTTAAAGTCTAAATGTGATTCAAGTGTAAAGACAGAATTTCCTTCCACAATCATGCTAAGAATACATGTCAAAACTATTAAAAAAAAATCTGCTTTGGTGAACTTTAAAGTTCAACATCTTTCCTACTTATCTATGGTAGATAACTGGTAAAAATTACAATTCATTTCATAATTGTAATAATCATACCAAATCTCTTCCATTTTCCTTTGAAGAATATAAATATGCCAACAAGAACATACTTTAGGTCAAGTTGGTGTTCTTAAAAGATTGCTAAAAATCTATGTTCTTTGGCAAGTTGAAGCACTGCAGATAAGGCAAAAAATGTTATCATAGGAAACATGTGTACTAAGTTTCAAGTTGATTGGACTCCAACTTCCTCAAAAAACTACTTTGATCAAAAGCTTTAAGCTGAAGGGGGACAGACAGACAGAACAAATGAACAAATTAATAGACTGAAAAAACATAATGCCCCTAAGAAGCTCATAAAATTAAATATGATTTTTCATTTTGTTTCCAACATTTTACATAGCGGTGTTCAGCATATGCTTATTTCATCATTGAGAAGTGAATCTAAGGAATAACCATTTCAGCCATTTGATGTATAAGTAAATCTTGTTGTGCTGATATTTACATATTTAAGTGGCTATCTTTGTATAATAGTTTTCAAGGCAAAAGCAAAAATATTGAATAATTCATTTGTGAAGGGCAATTACTCAAAAAACTACAATTTTAAAATGTTGCCCAATTTGTAGAAATTGTCTTGCTGATTATTTTTAATATAAAATGTTTCTCTTTGTCTATTATAATTTTCAAGACAAGTTATAGGCAAACATAGAAACAATTGATAAAATTTGCCATTCAAGGGTAATAACTCCTACAATAAGTGGTCTGACAGAATTGATGTTAATAGATAGCAGATAGATCTCAAAATTTATGAAATTTCTGCCCTGTTGGATCATAAAATATCACCTCATGGAACCAAAATGACACTTTTCATTCTTATAACCAAAATACTTACCCTTCTTCTCTGTGGCTTCTCTTATCAAAGACTTTAGGTTTGTACTTCCTTGTATGTCTGTAAATAAATTATTGATAACCCATTACTATAGACACTTTAAGTGCTAATAAAAAATAAAGTATTTTTTCTTTTTTTTGTGAAACATGGTTAGAGCTAGCTAAAGCCAGAGTCAGTCAATCTTTTCTGAATATACATGAAGTTGTTGCCACCTGAGAGTATGAAAACAACAACCATTCATCCATAATTTCAAATATCCTTAGATACCAACATAGTTCACACAAAAAAAAAAAAAAAGTGCAAACTCATTTTCTTGTCTCCTTCCTCTTTCAATCATCATCAGAAAATAATAATAATGTAAATTCTTTACATTTAGTTTCAGATTAACATGATTAAACTTTAAAAAAAAAAATCACATAATTCAGATGCCATTTACAGTATTCTTCAAATAGCGCATTACATGCTTAACATGAAAGGGTATTTACAAATTCTTATCTGGTATCTGGTCACTAATATGTAAGGTATAGATATAAGATGATGTGGTATGAGTGCCACTGAGACAACTCTCCGTTACAGTAACAATTTATATAAGTAAACCATTATAGGTCTATGTACTGTCATATGTTAGGTACTTGTAAGATATAATTTAACTTATTTCAATTTGTTTAAAATAATTATTCTGCTTGATGGAAAGTAGTTTTAGTCCATATATTGACCTCTGTCTGAATTTAGCCTGACATATGATGATGTCTGATTAACATTTTTTTTTTATAAAATTGTATTGTTGGGCTGGTAATTACCCTGATATAAAGCTTGTGTTCAGCCAAACATTTCATTAAAGGTGTTCAAAGAGACATAACAAATGTAAAAAAAAAGCCAATATTTTGAAACACTTTTTTATGATTACAGTATTATCTGTAAAAAAAGGAATAAACACCCAAAGAAATTTTGATTTAGCAACCAGTTTTATATGTTCCACTTTAAACAGGATAGGTGTATTTACCTGCGCCAAATGAATTTTAATATGTTTTAGATTAGTAATTTTGATTGCAACAATAAGATTTTCTGCATCTCCTGTAAGTTTGTTATGACAGGAACAGATTTGAACTGTTATGAGAACATAGGTATAATAATCAGCAGGTTGACCTCTCAGTACTCAGAAGTAACCATTTACCTTACTTGTACTCTTAAGTTCTATAATTACCTTGCTTGTACTCTAGGTTCTATAATACTCCTCTTCTGTAAACTCTTAAATCGATCTTCAAACAAATGTCCTTCTGGCTGTAGATGTGAGAAAAGTACAGTATCAATATCAATATTTAATAAACATCTAATATAACCTACAAGATCATGTACTTGATCCACTAAGACATGATAGCAGAAAATACATCTATCTTAATTAGGGTAAGAAAATGTTATGTAATCCAATGTGATATCAGCTGGGAAATGATGCATTAATTCATTAAAATTGCTTTGTATAAATGTTATCTCTTCTTCTAACTGTCATGAGACTAGATATTGCAGTCGTTTACTTATTGATATTAATAAATACATGGTACCAAATCACTACCAGCGAGTGACCTAATTTGTAAAAGTGCTTCAACATTAGTATTAACTGGTACGTAATAAAATACATACATAAATATATACATAATAAGATATCAGTTTGATATTTTCATCTGAACACTTTCAATAGATTATAAGGTTACAACTTATCTTTTGATATAAAAAAAAAAAGAAGATGTGGTATGATTGCCAATGAGACAACTCTCCACTAGAGACCAAAATGACACAGAAATTAACCCTTTTTCATGTTATCATTGTACATGTACCCTAAGATTCTGATGATATTTCAATCTCTTTTTTTGCTGTTATGTATTAAAATGCTTCCATCAGAGCTAAACATACAGAAACTTCATCTAAACTTTTGAACAGGGTCCCCTGCCCTTTAAAAATATAAAGCTTTGTCCTGAAAATAACAAGGAGGAATATCACTCCTTCCCAATGTCTCCCATCTATACACATGGAAAAAAGTATTGCAACACCTTGATTTTTAAAAACTTGAAAAATCAGCCTTTTATTTTGGATGGAATATGATAAAATATATGTAAAATAATATTGCCACTTAGTTTATGAAAAAATACATTGGCATTTTAACGAACAAAAAATGTTTGAAAAAAAATTATTTATCTAACCACAATTTTAAAAACAAAATGAAGTGTTTTTTGTACAAAAAACAGTATTTTACAAGTTTTACTGTAGTCAAACTTTACATTGTCAGACATTTCAAAATTTTTCTTAAGATGATTGTTCACATCATGGTGGATCATTATACGACAAAGAATTAGTACTTTGTGCGCAGCCTGCATTCAAACGGTTAACCGCCACTTAACTGATTCCTGCAATAAATCGACTCATTTGTTGCTAAAGTAGCAGCAACCATTTCTGAAGAAGGGCATTGTTTATTTCATCACATGTTTGGACTGGACTGTTCTTTTGCACACTTAGTGTCCCATATATGCTCGATACGGTTCAAATCAGGGCTACGATTGGGCCAAGGAAGATACACCTAATTCCATTGGAACAATGGATCTTCCTCCACGATGCTAATTTAACTTTGGCGAGCTCTGCACTACATTGGATACAGACAACTGTGTGTCTGTTCGTAAGCAATGGTCCCCGAAATGGTCTTATCGCCATGGAATGTGGAATGGTGATGACCAACAATATGTGGGGTTGTCGCAGCGACATTCCTGCCTCTCTCATGCTGATAATCTGCATCTTGCTGCGGTTAAGAGTTGTGGAGGACCCATTACAAGGTGTCAATCACATAACTTTATAAACTCGGTTATTTAAAGTGTTGAAAACAATGAGGATACAAACACCTGTTTTGCTGTTTACGGGTACAGTAGCTACATGTGCAGATAAGAACTTATCGAGTTGATAATTATTGATCAAACTCAGGTGATATTTAAATAATATTTAACTAGTTCTATTTAAACAAATTATCTCACAACAAAATAAAGAGAGTTTTTTCAATTTCAATTTCAATTTGGTGTTGCAATACTTTTTTCCATGTGTATATATAACATTCAGTATTAACTGTCAAACAAAACAAATTTTTCTTCTTTAAACTATTTTTATTTCCCAATATTTCTTTTAATATTAACAATGACAAACAGACTTTGACTCAGACTGAAAAATGTATTGTCCTCTCTTTCATTGATGGTGAGGTAAAAATAAAGTATGGGCCTTACGAAAAATCAAAGAAATCTTAACCAAAATTGAACTAAAAAATACAATAATGTTATAGGATTTAATAATATAATACTCTAAATAAAACCTCATAAACTGAAAAGGGTATAAATCAGTTTAATCTTTAACAAATAGAGCAAACAGCACGAAACTAGGGGCTCTAAAGAGCCTGTGATGTCACCTTGGTCTATGTGTATATCTAACCAATGAAACTCATCGACATAATAGACAAGAATAGTATTCATGAAAAAAATCTGTTTTGTTGATCTTGTTTATTTTTAGTTTCTCTCTATCTTCTTTTGTTTTACTCAAAAACTTGGTAAAAAAAATCCTCATTTAAGGGCAACCCTACCTTTAAAGAGTGACATTCTACCAACAATATCTGACAGCAAAATTTGACTTGTTAGTAGATATATCTTACCTGATCATCTATGTTATTTGAAGTGTAAATTCATCTATTATAATTTTTATCTTATGAGGCAAAACATGGTAAAAGTCGTCATTAATGGGCAATAACTCCAATAATAAGTCATTGGACAGTTTCCTCCAATTTGTCTGAACTATAGATCTTGTTTTGATGACCTTATTTGCTTATCTAAGATAATAAGTTATGTATCTGTTTTAAGATATAAGACAAAAACAGGAAAACAAATTGGTAAAAATATTCGACTTAGGGCAATAACTCTAACAGGAGACAACTGACAATTTTGACCATGCAGACTTATTTGAAGAAACATGTCTTGCTGATCATTTTTGCAACTTAGTAGAGTTTGTCATTTAAGGGAAATAACTCCTATTTGACCTTGTCTGACAATTCTGGCGTATATGGACAATTGGTAGAGCTCAACATTCTGAATATTTTGCTCATATCAGATTTTGTCTACTTATAACACTTTCAACATAATCATCAAAGTTGCATTATACATATATATAGGAAGATGTGGTGTGAGTGCTAATGAGACAACTCTCCATCCAAATAACAATTTAAAAAAAAAAGTAAACCATTATAGGTCAATGTACGGCCTTCAACACGGAGCCTTTGCTAACACCGAACAACAAGCTATAAAGGGCCCCAAAATTACTAGTATAAAACCTTTCAATGTTCTATTTTTAGCCATCAATCCATCTTGGAATCAATTTATAAACTGGATACCCAAACGATGATTGTGGCCAAGTTTGGTCAATTTTGGTCTGGTGGTTTCAGAGAAGATTGTTGTAAAAGTTAACAACAGCGGACAATGACAGACTCCAAGTGATGAGCAAAGCACACTTGGCCCTTTGGCTCTTTATATTGAAATTAGTGCAGTAAAAGCAACTGTTTTTCACCTTTTTTACAGAAATGTTCAGGATCATTTCCCAAAGGCTACGAAGTAATTGCTTTCAGTTTAACCTGCAAACTATAACTTAAGTTACTATAAAAAAAAAACATTTTAACAAATGGACAATGTAAAACAAAACAATACCACAATAGTGTGGATGTCTACAAGAGTTAAACTCACCTTTAAAAGTCTTAATGATCCTTCTAATTCACCTGTTAACTTTATTTCTAAATTTGGTTCTACAAATCTTTAGTTCATTAAAGAAGACAATATTTTCATTTGATTGCACTATTTTTTGTTCACAGATTTTATTTATACATGGTGCTTCAATAGTTTTGTAATGTCACAAACTAGAGGCTCCTAAAAGTTTTTTCCTCTGGCAAAAATTTTCCAATTTAAAAATTTTAAACATATTTTTTTCAAGTGAAATCAAGGAAAATTAATAAATTTTGTTTTGCTATTTTTTGCCAGAGTGTCATTTTACAAAAGGGGTATGAATCGTTTTGCTGTTGATGCTGCAAATCGGCAATACCAGCTCATGAGTTTGACAGTGAAAATAAAGATCCCCTAGATTTTTAAGCATTAAACAATTACAAAAATAGAAAAAAAAACAACATTGAAACCTTAAGGACAGCTTTTGGTCAATCTTGAATAGGGGAGCAGGCTTGGCATTGGAATTTTTAAAAACGACAGTTAATGAAAAATAGTTTTTTCTACAATAAAAGTTCAAATATAAAATATAATTTAAAAAGCAATATACCAGCATGTGCACCATTACTTACATAGTGGGATGACTTTTGATCGCAATACACCTAACTGTTTAGATGTAGGGTTTTGTCATGGTTAAAGTTCCTCCATTGTTTAATTTTCAGTCATCTAGATCCCTGTATTACCCACACAATTATGTTGTGTCAGGAAAGAAAGTTCAGATCCATGCATAAGGCCACACCAATTTAATTTCTTGTTCTAGGGATTTTTGGACTCCAAAATTTGGGGCGAGCGTGCGATTTGAAAATTTAAATAAATAAATATTTATTATGCAAATTCTTGTCAATATAAGTTATAATAAATTTGTTTGTACAAAAGGGCTCATATTTTCTCAAAGTACTATACATCTATCTTGTATTAAATGGTCAAAACATGTCCAAGAATTTTGTAATATTCCTGGACTTTAACCATGTTAACACATTTACTTTAACAGTTTAATGTTATTCAAAATAAGTGGACCCCTCTTTTAGAAAAAGTTGTTTAAAATATGATGTAACTCTCCTCTTTTCGAGTACAAAATTTTTCAAAGTTTTCAAAGGTTTGAAAAGAAGGTTTTCAAAGGTTTTGAATAGAAGAACTATACAAATCCTAGGTATTTCTATTTTCTTTTCTACATCATTAAAATGACCCCTTGTCTGAGGGAGGGTTATTCTTAACCTGATAATAACAAACACAGGTAAAAATACGACCTTTTACACGGGGCTTTGATACAGACCAAACAACAAGCTATACAGGGCCCCAAAATTATTAGCTTACACAATTCAAACAGGAAAACCAACGATCTAATTTATATATCCAAACGGGAAAATACCAATGAACAACATCAATAAACGATAACTGCTGAACGACAGGCCCCTGAATCAATCAGGACAGGTGCATAAACATGCAGCGGCTATGGATAGTTTTGTTTTGCCAGCATACAATATAATTGCCGTTGAAGGCAAATCCTTCAGAAGTTCTTTGTACTTTATTCTAACAACGAACATATTTTGATAGGGAATATAAGTAAGGGGGAAAGAAAACAATTTTTTGTTCTTTACCGGTATATATTTCTGCTTTTATAAATTTATATCTGAGCACTCCTTCTTTGGATAAATAGGTTTCATGCTGAAACAAATATTCTCACAGATATTTAAGAAGTGTGGTGGTGTGCTTTTATGTTTAAATCGTTATATACAGGTTAGACTGTGATTTTAAAAACAAATGTTGATATATTTTTATAATATTTACAAAATAAAACGGTGGGGGAAATGGACATGATTACATTTCCGGATGCGGGAAGTGGGCATATGAAAAAAATCTGTTTGAGAAAAATAGGTGCGGGCGGGTCCGTCGAACAAGGAATCAAATTGGTGTGGCCTAAAATGTTAATAGCCAGAATCTGAAATTTCTTTCCTGACACAGTATAATTCCCTCTTTACCTTACAGTTTATTTAGATCTAAACAAAAACTAAAAAGGATACTTCATTTTTCCAATTTTCCGTGTCTTTGTTTTATTTGCAGCTTCTCTTTTTAGTCTGGCTTCTCTCTTCAGTTCTACCTTTTTTTCTTTTTCTTTTACTTCTTTTTTCAATGATTTCAATCTGTAATATTTTTTTATTTCCTCCATTATCATTCAAGTGTTTCAAACAAGGACATTTTAGAATATGAAAAATTTAAAATATTGTGTATTAATCTATAGTACAAAATCAATAGGGGCACATGAAAAAAAGCAAGTCTACTGCTTTCATTGCTGTTCTTCATCTGAAAGACCCATCTGAAGCATTTAACATAGAGCAAAAACTCTCACCTCAGCCTAAAATCAAGATGGTCCCTAGTTTAACTGTTTGAACAACATCAGTTCAATCAGATGTTGCTTACAGCTTTTTGTAATAATTTATACATACAAATAACACAATAAACTATGTCTAATACAAATGTATCTAGAAAATTTTGATCTTTCAGCAAAACTTAAACTACAAATCATGTAGGTTTAAAGGGTTCTTAATAGGATACTTTAATATTTGTGGTGTTATTATGTTATTATTTAGTCTCCTATGTCAGTGCAACTATTTTTTTTACTCCAAGTCAAGGGAAGTTTATATTAGCTTTCTTAAAATTTGGTATCTGGAGTCATTTATAGCTTTTTTAAAACATCTAATGCATAAAATCAATTAAATTACAGTGTAATTTGTTTTACCTGTATCAATAAAATTAACGGTACCAATTTTCTTGCACCAGATGCACATTTCGACAATACCTGTCTCTTCAGTGATGCTCATGGCCAAAATATTTGAAATGCAAAGCTTATATAAAAGATGAAGAGCTATAATCCAAAAGGTCCAAAAATTATAGCCAAATCCGTGAAAGGAATCAGAGCTTTGCATGAGGGAGATACATTCCTTAATTTATAATAATTTCTAATATTTTGTAACAGCAAATTTTAATAACACAAAAAATCTGTATTTTCATGCCAGTACCGAAGTACTGGCTACTGGGCTGGTGATACCCTCGGGGACTAATAGTCCACCAGCAGAGGCATCGACCCAGTGGTAGTAATAAAATTAACGGTACCAATTTTCTTGCACCAGATGCGCATTTCGACAATACCTATCTCTTCAGTGATGCTCAACAGGACTGTAGAATTTGTTTTCTCTAGACAGGTATTTGGCTTATACAGGATCAAAATATATCAATATTAGTATAAAAGGACCTTGACACAAAACTTGTGAAGAATGGATTTCTATTTTGTTAGGGTGGGATTTAGAAAAATATTATTGTATAAGGATTTGCTATTGCTTTTACTTTGACAATTTTCCTTAGAAATACTATTTAAAGACAGAAGTTATTAAAACTAATGGCAAACCAGTGTTAGCCTTAACTAAATGTTGGTTATTAAAAAGACTCATTCATCCATTCTTTTTCTGGTGTGAAAATATAGAATTTTAAATGTTTTTTTTTCTTAAAATACTTGACATACCTAAATATTTCGTTTGCCCTAAGTTTTTTTGCTTTATCTGTCTTCTGTAACTTTTCCTAAAATGGATAATAAGTAAAAATGTATAAAATTTTAATGACGTTTGGGAATGACACAAAATGGATTCAATTTATACTTCAATGTATTGTGAAAAAATTCAGACACTTCTTTAAAATAGAAAAAAAAAATGTCTGTTTTGTGAAAAGAGCTAAACAAAATTTATATCAATACCCTTTAAAAAAATCAATAATTTTTTTTGTTAAGAACAAAATATACATTTTATAACAATAACTAGTTTTTATTGAACAATCATGAATTCATTAATTGCTTATGCACATTTATAAATGAAATTGAAAGAAGGGTATAACTTTTATTTGAAATATGTACTTGTTGCTTTAATTTCTTTTCTTTATTTCTTTGTATTTTCGTCTTTTTCTTTTCTCGCTGTACAGGTGGATTGACAGATATTTTATCAAGGTCAAGGTCACCAATATCATTTTCTTCTACAGTGTCATCATCAGCAAGTCCAGCAGACATTTCTGTCAGCCATGTTTTCTGGAGAAGAAAAATGTAAATGCATGCGTTGTCATGATATGACACTCCTCCCCAAACACAATTGTAAATCAAAGTAATGACAAACAAAAGGTGGGTATCTGACAGATCTTAAAAGTGTTCAATATGCAACATTTATTTTAAAATCAGTTTTATCTTTCCATTCCATTCACATAGTATTCCAAAGGTATCCAATGACTTAAGTTGCCACAACAGCTTTATCATAACAGCATTGTTTATCCATGTGTTCATAGATTTGTTGGTTTATTTTATTAGATTGTTACATGAGCAAGAATTAACTGTCTCAATCAAAATTGCTCAGACAGAAATTATTAAAATCTTAAGATAAAAATATTTCTATAAAGCTGTGCAATTTTATTTAAATAGGTGACTTTTTCTTAACTTATGTAACATTGCAAAAAAGATTTGACTGCTTATCAAGAAGAAACTATGACACATAATAATTTACTCCTATAAACATTAATATATATTACCTCTAACTCTGCTTTGTCTAACTTTTTAAATTTAGCATCTAATGCATTGTAAAGCTTCTGTTCTATTTTTGCTTTCTTTACTTCTACGTTATGTGCTTTCTCAATCAATGCCTATAATATACAAAAGTTTTATTGAGTAGTTTAAAAATTGACTTGATAACAATCCATCAATAAATGAATACAATGATTTAATGTTACATCTGTAGAACATTACAACACAATTCGGAATGGACATTGCAAAGTGAATTATTATTTGACAAAACTATTTGGACATTGAATGACCTCTTATCTATAAAATTTTATGTCTATTCTGACTAACAAGATAATCATCTAATGCTGGGTCTTATGATGCAGTAGTTTGGTATTTCAATATTGATAAATATGATAGTAACCAATTTCTTAATTCTATGAAGCTAAGGTTGTTTATGTCATAAGAAGCTCCAAGCAGTATGATATAACTATATGTACTAACATTATAGTCATAAATGGCTAAATTGTACTAAATTCTTTGTCATTTTTCTACGAAGTTAGTTCATAACTATCTCAATGCTTCTAAAACTATATGCCTTGGTTTAAACGTTTACATTTTAATGACATAAAATAATAGTAGGAACATTAACTTTGTTTTCAGTGCATACACAATTCAATGTGGTGTTCTAGTTGATAAAAATGCCGTAAACTTCAAAATAAATGTAACTGTTTAGGTTTCTGAATTTTTTCACTAGCAACATATTTCATATCATTAAGGAAAATGTATGCATCAAAAACATAAAGTTTTTGTGAAGAATCTATGTATTTGAAACAGTTTTGATGATTATAAGAAAAAATTATAAATGTATTTGGCCAATTTTATGTGCTTTATTCACAAATGATTAAAATTAAAAAGATTGTATGGAATATTTTTTCCATTTTCAGATATAATTCAACAAGCAAACGTTGTATGCCAAATTTTACCAAAATCTGTGACTTAGCTCATTTACTGATAATTGACCTTAATTGAGGCTCCAGTGTGTGGTATTTTTATTCTGACTTACCTGATAATCATCAAATGCTGGGTTATATGAGGCTCCAGGATGTGGTATTTCAACATTTGAAACAAGTGTTGGTTTTTCTCTATGATGTTTTGGAGGCTGTAAAATATTTTTAAAAATCTATATTTTAATTCATTTTTTTCATAAACTGATGCTAGCTAACAGTACTTGTATACATTTAAAATGTGCAGAACAATATTGTTTAAATGATAAGATATCAAGGAAGTGGAGTAAAATGTTTTTTTCTTCATATAATTCAAATCCATATCAATGATTCATTTATGGGATGTATGAAAAGAACAAATATTGCATTTTTCACGTCACCATTTTTTTAAACTCATTGTTTTCTCTGTTCACATCCATGTATTCCACATAAATATAGACTATGCACCAAAAAAAATTAATTAATATGGTGATATGGTATCATTTCAAAATTTCTTTCTGTAATCTTTATATTCATTTTTTATTAGCAATCTTGACCTGAAGAAAAAACAATTTATTTGCTTCTAATAGTATACCGGAATTTTTGTATTGTAAAAACACCTTTTACATGTACTTATATATGAAACACTCAATAACGTGTCCTTCCCCCCCAAACATGTCCGATGCCCCCAAACGTGTCCACATTGATGTCACTAAACTGCAAAACATGTCTAGTTTTAAAAAAAACATCTCCAAAGCGTGTGATTTGTATAAAAGCCCAAACGTGTCCATTTCTCAACAAAACCCCAAATGTGTCCAATCCCAAAATTGTGTCCATATCAAGCTATGGTTATTGCTATTCCATTAACGTATACTAGTTTTACCATTTCATTACAAATATAGATAAGGTACTTTTTTAAACCGGCTGAAAAAACTGGGTAAAAGTGGGGGCGTCATTTCGGTTAAATTGTATGTAAATTGTACAGTTAACGGATGAAAGTGTTCCTTTCTCTGCACATTAAAATTTGTATGTTCTCTCTAAATATGCATGAAATACTTGCAACTGGACAATACACAATCATCAGTTTAAAGATTATTTAAACAGTATAGAACAGTAAAATCATTAAAACATGTATGTTCTCTAAATATACATGAAATACTTGCAACTGGAAATACACTATCAACAGTCTAAAGTTAATTTATACAGCAAATGTAAAACTATTTTGCTCTAAATATGCATAGAGTACTTGCAACTGGACAATACGCTATCAAAAGTCTAGAAAGTCAATTTATACAGTACAAATTAAATTTGCAATTACGGTAACCACTAAAAACCGACGTTGATCACATAACATTCATATTAATAAAAAGAATCTATAAAACCAATGCATGAAATATTTGGCACTGGATGTTATGTCTCTTGATCGTATGTCTTTAGTGATGCTGGAAACCTAAAATTTATATAAAAAAAAACGGTATAACCAGTTTATGATTTGATGAGTTTTTGAAATACCGACAAATTCAGAAGGAGAACTATTAACAAATTTTTTTTTTAAATGTTGCTTAACGCCCGCCAGGCAATATTCGGATAAATATAAAAAGCATCATCAGAGTTTATAAGTACAAAATAATTTACAAAGTCGCTGATTAATTGAACTTTATAATTATGTGCAGGTTTGCTCTAAATGAGTTTGAAATACTTGCAACTGAACAATAAGCAATTTTATTAAAAAATTAATTAACAATTACAGATTAAATTTTGAATTATGATATTCAATAAAAACCTACATTTAATTAACTAAAGATAATAAATGAAAACTTCGTCACCTGTGTCCACGTCATGAAATTGCCCTAAACATTATCAGCGATTTTATTTAGGAGATACATGTATTTTGAGACGCTAAAAGACACGAGATGTTTTGGCGTTAAATATTGGACACGTTTTGGCGAATAACAATTATCGGACACGTTTGGGGGTTATGAATTAGGACACGTTTGGGGAATATTGTACATTTCGGACATGTTTAGGGAGAAAAGACACTTTTAGGGGAATCGGACACGTTTGGGAGTGTTACATATATTTCATTATTTATCTAATATTCATTTATTTATTGTTGTCTTTATTTAAAAAATGAAATTGACCTATGTGTTTCCTTTTTTGCAAAGTATATCTTAAGGTGATATGGGTGTCTTCCTCCATTTTGGATTGTAAAAAACAGTGAACCAAAGGTCCATACTTTCTATCAAATTAGCAAAATTTAATGCAGGAATGCAGATATTTAATACGAATTTTCATTTAAAAGAACCAATTTATAAGAATATAACTTATAAATATTAATATTTTTGCAAAAATTGATTATTTTTTTTATTTTTTTTATTTTTTAGAATTGCCATTTTAAGGGGAGGTAACTCTAAAATAGTGCATTTTCTGAAGGATTCTACATGGAATTTTCATACCTGCCAACTTTCACGATTTAGGCGTGTACTACACGATTTTGACCCTTAGTCACGATTGCACGATCGTGTTCCTGAAAAACCCTCTAAAAGACGATTTGGTGAAAATCTACACGAAAAATATTGTTGTTCCCGATTTTGAACTGTGTCTAATGGAGGAAAATCGTGTTCAGCCAATCAAATTGTGTGTTTCTCATGATCAAATTAATCAGCCAATCAAAAACGTTTTCTCTCAAGATTGTTTTAACATGCTAGATATTGAACTTGTGTTGTATTCCACTGTTTGTTGATGTAAAAACGTGAACATGGCAAATGATTTTTCAACTGTAAGGAGGTTCTTACACAGAATAAGAATAAAAGCATAGCTGATTGACAAACTTCAATGATGCAGTACTACCATGAATATAATAAATAGTAGTTTATTCACTAATTTATTGACATTACATATACACTTGCTGTAACATAATTTCATTTATGTATTCAATCATTTAAAGTATAATGTACTATTCATTATTGTTCACATGGACCCCCACACCCACATCAACATGAGGAATCCCTTAAATGAGGGACTACCCTTAGTCAAGGGGTCACTCTTGTAAAAAATAAAATAGAAAAATGTAGATTTATTAACTTTAAAATGGGAAATTCTGACATTATATTTGGAACAGCTTTTTAAATGAAGAGTCCTATTATTTTGAATAATAAAGAAGATATCAAAATTCTTGGACATGTGTTGACCATATAATACCAGATAGGTCATAAGATGTATAGTTCTTTGGGAAAAGTTTCTTCAAATAATATGCATATGAATGTGTGCTCATTTGTACTTTAAAAGTGGTTTTTAATGTCCTAACATTGAGGGGGGATCCCTACATGTATGTGTTGTTCCCAACCTGATAAAGGTCCTTCTTTGTGTATAATTTTAAATTGGAAAAGTCAACAACTATTTAGTATCCTTACACATGAAAATAATTCCTGGTCTTACAGCTACATGTTCATATTTTCTGCTGATAAAATAACTAGAATCATGCAAATAAACTTTAAAAAAGGGATGTAAGCTCATCTTACAAATCATGCAAATATGACACTTTTTCTAGACTACAAAACAGCACGCGCAAAAGAATTTTAAACTTTGAAATTGTTGTCGCGCGCTAAAACCCCCATGGGCATTTTCAAAAGTTGGCAGGTATGAATTTTCCGATTTTGTATTTTAGCCGGAAAAAACTCACTGTGACCCTATCTTTTCTTTTGAAATTCTCAAAGCATTGTCTGAAAGCTATCTTTTCCTCAAGTATTTAACAATTGTATCATTTTGTTTAGTTTCTAACCACAAAATGGTGTTTTCTCCTGTATAATCCTTACAAAATGTGTTATTTTGTCGTGTCCTGTAGCTTGAGAAAATGCGCGGTGACCTATCATTTTTATTATATATTTCAACATATATCAATAGATACTACGTTTGGGCAAAGTATGAACAAATTCTATCATTTTTATTTTAGACTCCCATACCACCTTAATATGTCTAAAATTGTTTGCTTATAACATTATTCATAAAATAGTTTTAATCAAAACACATACATTAAACTTTTGCTTCTTTACTGGTAAATCCTCTTCTGCATTTTCTGGAAAAAAAAGGAATATTCATAAATAAAATTTGCAATATTACAGCATGGAGGAATGCAGTTATACATGTACTTCAAGATAAAATCTGACAGCCTTTATGATTTCTCAGAAGCATGCTCACTCTGAGTGTCTCACTAAAGAGGGCAAAGTGATTGGTTTAATACCTATCCAGGTTAAGAAAGAGAATTCAACAAGAATGTGTCCCAAGTACACAGGTGCCCCTGTCACACTATCATCTTCTATGTTCAGTGGACTATGAAATTGGGGTAAAAACTTTAATTTGACATTAAAACTAGAAAGATCATATCATAGGGAACATGTGTAATAAGTTTCAAGTTGATTGGACTTCAACTTCGTCAAAAACTACCGTAACCAAAATTTTAACCCGAAGTGTCACAGACAGATGGACAAACAAACAGATTAACAAACAGACGCAGAGACCAGAAAACATAATGATGCTCTTCTATCGTAGGAGGGGCATAAACATATCCATGTTGTTGGAACTAGTACATGTGTGCAAATGGATCTCATCATTCAGCGTAATGATATTTGTAGGTTTATATTATCATTCATGTCATTATAGTGGAAAAAACATTTTACTCCTTTGTATTATTTAAAGCCATGTCCACCATTTTTGTTGTCTGGCAAGGTCATTGGTTTCATTTATTAAACTAGTGACCCTTTTAAAGATTGCAAACAAGTTTGTTAAATTTAGCTCAGTTGATAAATGGGATGGAAATGACAAGGACAGATGGCACTGACAGACAAGGGAAGTAAAGTGATGGTTAAAGTGATGTTTTTAGCTCAAACCGAAACTTAGCTAAGAAGCAAAAATTAAAATTTTAAACATTATATATCACATACATTTACAATCACTCTTGACATTTCACAACAATAATTAGTATTCTAATGCAACATTGTCTGTAACATTCATTTTGATTGGATAAAGTGACTAATTTTTATGGCATCAATTTGCAATTGATGCTATGAAAACGTACGTGCAAGAGCAAACGACGTATGACTGATTTTAAAGGTATGATATGACGTCTTTTTCTATCAGGAAAAAGAATGGAGATAACAATATTGTATATTAAGCTCCGACGACATCAATTGGTGATTTGATTGTCACACATACCTGTTTACTGTCTCCGCAATTGCTTCGACAGTAAACTTAACTTGCGACTATCAAATCACCAATTGATGCCGTCAGAGCTTAAAATACAATACAGTTATCTCCTATAATTTTTACTCACAAATGGTCAATAAATTTATTAATACATAAGCATACCAGTGCCCCACAAGTCGTAAGACTTTTTAAACAGTCTATGTTCTTTTCTCCTCGTCTCCCTTTTCAGTTTACGATCTGCACGACTTTGTTTTTGAGCCTGTATTTCTGTTGCTGTTTTCTTTCCACTTTTTATCTTTTCCACCACTCGTTCATGTCTTCTTTCTACACCTGGTTTTCTGAGATTATGTGCTCTGTACCAAAATTAAATAAGAATAGTAAAGATACAGTAGCATACTTATGTTTTTTTTTAACTCCAATGCCATAGTCACTATCTTTATTTGGACAAACTGAATTCTGGATACATTCTAAAGTGCTATAAAAATAATATCATAAAAGCAATTTTTGAGTTCATGAATTACATTTATCAACACCATATCACTTCATGTACCAATGTACTTTACAAATTTAAAAGCTGTACAACTTGAAGTCAGTCCTCACACTGTATACCTTTAACTCATTGGCCCCTAAGAGATTTCTGGAAAATCAGGCATTTTCGAAAATATGCAATAAAATGCAAATTATATGCAAATTAGCAGACTCTTGATGCTGTAACTGCTGCTCATCTATTAAACTTTGTATTGAAATTTGGGGGCGGATGGCATGAGTGGGGGGTGGGGTGGGAGGTGGAAGATTTTCTCATGGGTTGGAACCCACCCCCACTGAAAAATGGTCATTTTCCGTCTATTTTCCGATTTTAAAACGACCTTGAGAGGTGAACATTAACCAGACTGTGTTTCTGTGTCATTCAAGTATTACCCTATAGTTACAGCAGTCCATGCATGCTAACTGGGAGTATATGGGACTTAAGTGTCCTGCTGGCGAATTATTAACGTCAAGTCAGGTCTGCCTTAATGTCCTTTTTACGGATTTTTGACAAAACGGTGACCTAGATTTTACAGACTAGATTCCTATTGGCCATATTATACCTCTTTGTGTTCCTATACCACCTATGCATGCATTTATGATAATAGTGTATACCTACAATGACTACCAGTTAAGTAGTGGCCATCAACAGATGCCCACCCCCACCTGATTTTGGCTACTTTTCACGTTTTTCCGATTTAGAACTCTTAAACGGCTTTCAAAGTGCCATATTTTCATGAACAGACATCTGACAAGAGGTAATGGACCATGAACTGCTTGGTTGAAGTCCCTGCTATCATGACAGTTCAAGTTGGGCAATTCAAACTAGAGGCTCTAAAGAGCCTGTGTCGCTCACCTTGGTCTATGTGAATATTAAACATAGGAAGCAGATGGATTCATGACAAAATTATGTTTTTGGTGATGGTGATATGTTTGTACATCTTACTTTACTGAACATTCTTGCTGCTTACAATTATCACTATCTATAATAAACTTGGTCCAGTAGTTTCTGTGGAAAATGTAACCGGTAGTAAAAATCTACAAGTTTTATGAAAATTGTTAAAAATTGACTGTAAAGGAAAATAACTCCTTAGGGGGTCAATTGACCATTTTGGTCATGTTGACTTATTTGTAAATCTTACTATGCTGAACATTTTTGCTGTTTACAGATAATCCATCTATAATAATATTCAAGATAATAACCAAAAACAACAAAATTCTCTTAAAATTACCAATTCAGGGACAGCAACCCAACAACCGGTTCTCTGATTCATCTGAAAATTTCAGGGCAGATAGGACTTGACCTGATGAACAATTTAACCCCACGTCAGATTTGCTCTAAATGCTTTGGTTTTTGAGTTATAAGCTAAAAACTGCGCTTTACCCCTATGTTCTATTTTTAGCCATGGCGGCCATCTTGGTTGGTTTGGCGGGTCACGCCACACATTTTTTAAACTAGATACCCCAAAGATGATTGTGGCCAAGTTTGGATTAAGTTGGCCCAACAGTTTCAGATGAGAAGATTTTTGTAGAAGATATATAAAATTTACGAAAAATGGTTAAAAATTGACTTTAAAGGGCAATAACTTCTAAAGGGGTCAACTGACCATTTTGGTCCTGATGACTTATTTGTAAATCTTAATTTGCTGAACATTATTGCTGTTTACAGTTTCTCTCTATCTAACCAAATAATAACCAAAAACAGCAAAATTTCCCTAAAATTACCAATTCAGGGGCAGCAACCCAACAACTGGTTGTCTGATTCATCTGAAAATTTCAGGGCAGATAGATCTTGACCTGATAAACATTTTTTTTTTGTCAGATTTGCTCTAACTGCTTTGGTTTTTGAGTTATAAGCCAAAAACTGCATTTTACCCCTATGTTCTATTTTTAGCCATGGCGGCCATCTTGTTTTGTTTGGCGGGTCACGCCACACATTTTTTAAACTAGATACCCCAATGATGATTGTAGCCAAGTGTGGTTTCATTTGGCCCAGCAGTTTCAGAGGAGAAGATTTTTCTAAAAGTTAACGACGACGGAGACGACGACGGACGACGCCGGACGCCAAGTGATGAGAAAAGCTCACTTGGCCCTTCGGGCCAGGAGAGCTAAAAAGGTATGGAGGGTCATACGTGCCATCAAAGAATGGTTGTCGCCATGACGTCTATATGCGTCATTAGGGGTAAATGGGTTAAACGATTTGGTCAATTTTTTTTTATATGACTTCTGTTGGGTGTGAGGGTCGTTTTGGGGTGTAAAACTGACCCAAACACTCTTTAGAGGTTGAAAATCGGGGAAAAAATATTTTTATTTTAAGGCTTATACAATAACTTTGCATTGAACATGTTTTTAAAGGAAGAAAAATGTAGAGTACAATCAAAGAAAAAGAATTCAGGCTCACAAGCATTCCAGTATTACTGTTCATTCTTTTTCAAGTTGAATGTGTTTATCATGTTTTATATGGGATGAAACCAATTTTTTTATTTATTCTCACTTTTATTCTCACGTTCTATTTATTCTAGTTTTTCATCAATCATGTCAATAGAAAACCTTTCTTAATTTTCAGCTGCTAAAATCTAAATTGTTTAATTAACTCATATAATCTAAAAGTTAGATGATAGAATTGAGAATGGAAATGATGAATGTGTCATAGAGACAACAACCCGCACAAAGAGCAAATAACAGCTGAATGCCACAAATGGGTCAATCGATTTTGGTAAAAATAATGACATCTTTTTAAAAACAAACAGGATGGTAATTTCATAAAATATAAATATTTATATGCAGTAATTTACTTGCTTACATTCTGGCTGGTTTTATCCTTGGATCAAATTGTAAATGAGAATGACATTTCAAATTTGTCATATCTTTCTTCTTTCTTTTTCTCTCTGAAAAGTAAAAATTAAATAGATATAGAGGTCTTCAAACTGTTTCATCTATACAAAGCACCCAAACATTTAGACATATGAATCAGTTATTAATTCTGACAAATTGTGAAAATGTTATACTTGACTATTCATAATAAAACATATATTTGGACACAGAGTCTACTGGCTTCTTTAAATGAAGTACATATTGACCCAAAATTTCTTTTGAAGTATAAAAACAGGATTAAAGGGGTCCGGGATTAAAGTGTTTAAATCATTGGAAGTTCAACTACAATGTAATTTAATAGAAACATACGAATCTGTGGTTCTTCCTCAGGAGCTTTGTCAACAATAAACAACTGTTCATCTTTCTTTTCTGCAACCAAACCTCTACAAAGAAAACAAAGAAACAGTTCATATCATGAACAACAAGAACTGTGATTTATAGTGACATAAATCAGTTTCAGAGAAAGAAAAAGAACTTCTGTATTAATATCAAAAATGATTATACAATTAAAAATATATAGTAATGTCATGTTTACTATTGCAAAGGTGATTCCCTTTACCCAATAGATGTACAATGTATAATTGACCTCCATTAGTTGTACAAGCAGAGTACACCTTTAGTTAGGGTTGGTACTTGGTAGTGTGGTGGTTTACTGTACAAGGGGCTTAGTATGTGTTGGAATCAAATTCCTGTTAGTACAGTAATGAATTTTGAAAGGCAAATCATACTCTTTGGTAACAAAATTGGAACCCAACAACAAAACTCATGGTTTGAAGAAGTACCTTGTGATGTGTTGTAGATATCGGCAGTATATATAAAAAAGAAGATTTGGTATCATTGCCAATGAGACAATTGTCCACAAGTGACCAAAATGACTCAGACATTAACAACTATAGGGGACCGTACGGCCTTCAACAATGAACAACGCTGATACCCCCTAAAGTCTACTATAAAAGGCCCTGATGAGACATTGACAATCTGACAATGTAAAACGATAGTATACATATTCTTGAGGTGGGGGTCGCGTGTAGCAGTGCTTCCCCTTACCTAGAAGATACATAACCACCCTATTTTAGCTTAGGTCGGGCAGTGTATTTCTCGGTAACTGTGTGAGGTGTTAAGCAATCAGGTCCCAGCTGGTACAAGTAACAGTTTTGAAAAGCAAATCAATATCTTATTGGCCATGAATATCAGTTTTAATATTTGTTGTAAATAAATATTTAATTCATCACTTAACATCTAAATTTACATAAAATGTTGTAATCAATCAGATATTTTGGTATCACAAATATTATTCATAAATACCCTGTCCTTTCTTGAAGTCTTTGGTCTTCTAAAAAGTCTTCGACTTCTGTAATGTCGGTCTTTTTCCATCCCTTCTTCTTATTTTTACTTATTCTAAGTTTCTTTCTTGTCTGCATTTTATTTTCCATTTTGTTAATCTGTTGACTTTTTCCACACGTGCAACTGTTGACATCGAGTTATCTCCACCTTGATGACCTAAAATATGACCGAGAACCACAACATTGTTTTTGTTTCCAGACCAGGTTAATGCAATTTATTAAATCAATGAAGGGTTTATTTGGACAAAATTGTTTTATTTGAATCCCCAACCGATAGTTATGATTTTTTAAATTATAAATTTTCAATGTCAATCACTTTTGATAAAGGAAATGTACAAAAATGTACGATTGATACAACATAAAACCAAAAGGAACCAACAAAAGTAGCCAGTTTACACGTACCTGTAAGATCGTTGTGGGGCTCATGTGGAAGGATCCTATTCTTTTCATACACATTTACATTTTATTCAAAGCTATATCACATACATAACATAATCCCAGAAAATAGCAACTAGCAGTAACTTTTTATATCTTCAAGGACTTAAATAGATATATACGTCCCTGCTTTTGAAGCTATTAAAATTTGCTGTTACAAAATATTAGAAATTATTATAAATTAAGTAATCTATCTCCCTCGTGCAAAGCTCTAATTACTTTCACAGATTTGCATGGCTATATTTTTTTTGACCTTATGGATTATAGCCCTTCATCTTCTATATATAAGCTTTGGATTTCAAATATCTTGGCCACAAGCATCACTGATTTTTTAGAGACATATGACATGTATTGTCGAAATTGCGCATCTGGTGCAAGAAAATTGGTACTGTTAATTTTTATTACTACCACTGGGTAGATGCCTCTGCTCGTGGACTATTAGTACCCGAGGGTGTCATCAGCCCAGTAGCCAGTACTTCGATACTGGCATAAGAATACAGATTTTTTTGTGTTATTAAAATTTGCTGTTACAAAATATTAGAAATTGTTATAAATTAAGGATTGTATCTCCCTCATGCAAAGCTCTGATTCCTTTCACGGATTTGGCTATACTTTTTGGACCTTTTGGATTATAAGCTTTGGATTTGACCACGAGCATCACTGAAGAAACATGTTTTGTCGAAATGCGCATCTGGTGCAAGAAAATTGGAAACGTTAATTTTATTAACACCAATAATTTTTTGTTTTCTTCAGGAATATATATTTATAAATCCGTTTGACAAAAATAAAGACTATTTTATAGCAAGAGACAAATTAATATTTAAAAAAAAGATGAAATAAAACTCTGATAATTATAATTTCCCATGATTTCTCTATCAATAAAAATTAACTATTGGATTAATATTATTTTTAAAGATCTGAATATTATTAAACAAAAATGATTTCTTAAGCATGTTGAGCCATCCTACCAAAGATTTGAAATATTTAGCTTTTTCCATTTTTCAAAGAAATATATTTTTTGCCTGAATTGAGACATACCTGCCAGCTTTTTCAAATGCCCATGGGGGTTTTGCATGCAAGATGGCTCTTAATTACAGTCATAAAAAAAACTTCAAAGGGGGCCTTCAAATGCATCTCTATGTTGGTTTTTTTTTTGGCTTCTTCTTACTTTTCATTTTTTGCTTTTTAAAGCCCATAGTCATGGTAAAATTAACTGTTTTGTTTAAAATAAGGACAAAATTCGTCTTTATAAATTTCCATTTTGGGAACACCCCCCCCCCCCACAAATAGTGACAATTTGTATGTAAATGAGATGGTTTAATATTCTCCTTGTTTTATTTGATTTTTTGCTGATATGAATTTGTTTCATATTTAAACTATTGTGTGCTAATTTTCATAACAATGTTTTAAATCAAAATGGTTGTACATAAAGAAAAAGATACAACTATGTGACAATTGATCTAACTTTTAATGGGACCCTACAATCAACAGATTAATACACTGTTATACAGAACCTGAGAATATACATAATTATAAGCTATTGAAGTTTACTACATGCATCAAGAAGATGTTTGTCCCTTTTGACATATACTTGTACAAGTAATTAAAATGGTGTCTTCCTCGAATGCCAACATTTTATATGTGACCTATTCCTTGAATGCCAACAAAAATATTTCAATAGATGTTTATATAATACATGTAATAACAATAGGTGTTTTTAGAACTATCTAAATGTTTTTAAAAGTATAAAATAATTAGTGAATTTGATAAAATTGCAACATTTTATTACTTTTTGATAAGACAAATGCTAGATTTTAGGGTTAAAATTATTATGAATTTGAAAGAAATAAATTTAATTAAAACGTTTTTACAATTCCTTGCTTTCTATTTAAAAAACGATAATTTGGGAATGGAAGTCTTTATTTACATAAGACGTCTTATTAGATATATCAAAGACATTTTAGTTGAATACAGATATTTTGACAAAAAAAAAGAATATTAATTTATTCAATTCCATTTCATTTTAGATATTTTATAAGTTTATATAAACTATACGAAGATTTCAATTGAACAATTTCTTTAACTTTAAAAATCATCAGAATTAATTAATAAATAAGTAAATTTGATTACTTTCAAGCTGGAAACATTACAACGTTTTAAGAAAATTCATAAAACAGGGCAACAAGAATTCTGATAATTTGTGACCATAACAATCAACTTAACAATGTTATTCTATGAAACCCTAATAAAGAAAATTCTTAAAGGTTCCACGGAACTAGATACATTGTACTGTCTAGCTTTTGATCATAAACAAGGCTCTATCCATGTTTGGCAGAAATCAATGACAGTTTGAGAAAGAAATTATAATTTTTAAACCTTTTACCACAGAATGAATATTTGAGGAAGCCGCCGCCAACTACGACGGAATGTAGGATGACTATGTGTTGATTTTGCTACAAAATTCGCAGGCTCAACAAAAATGGAGAAATATTAAAACAAGAATATCTGAACAAACTGAACAAAATAAAACATAGTAATCTAACATGAGATACAAAATTTCAAGAAATTCCATCAAGTAATATAGGAGAATATTACAACACACACAACTATATAAATGTTGAAAAAAAAACTTTGAAGTCCAAAGAGAATTGGAGCAAATTGGATTTCATGACAATATGCATATGTTGACTTTGTTTCATTTTAAGATAATCCATATTTATTTAAGTACAAATGCAGTAACAGCAACACATGATTTCCAAAACCTTGAAAAACATGAACTTGTTTAAGCTTCCTGTATTTACCTATCTGTTTAATTAGTATGATTGTTTTGATAAGCATTCATTTTTGCTGTGATAACTACTTGCACCTATTCCTTGAATGCCAGCACAATTTTACAGGTAAATTGTCGGTAGATCAAAGGATGTTGGCATTCAAGGAATAAACCATTAAAATGTACTGACGTTCTGATAGATTTTCAACCTCATTTTGTCAACCATACAGTTTACTGGAGCTTGTTATCTCAGAAGGGAATGTTTCAAATGGGAAATTGAAATGGGAAAGATTTTGAACTTGCCAATCTTGGGAACTTTATATGTCCCTGATAGTACAGACTTTGATGTCTAAGTCAAAGCTTTTTTAACATCAATATATTATTTTCTATCTTGTTGCCTTTTCATCAAAATTAAGAAGATTTTTCTATACAAATTATTTTTCCTTATGATGCTTTGTGGATAACCTATCAAACAAATGCTCTGTTGTTGTTTAAACTTTTTATATTGTTTCTGTCAAATTATTTCAGTATACTTGTTTGATGTGATTGACCATTATTGACCAATACCTAAAGGACAATTAATACAAATTGAAACATAATAAAATATATATTGCTTTAGAAAAAATTGCAACCACAACAACCAATACATATAAGATAATTTAGAACATGGTTTAATGTCATATTTATAAATTCCCAAATAATTTGAAACATTTTATATTTCAGGTGTAAATGGTGAACCTAAAGATGAAAACTTTAGATTTGAACAATGTCCTTATCCTGCAGATATACAGAAAGACGAAGTATTGATTAAAACTCTGTACTTATCAACTGACCCAGCATTGGTAATTATTTTCAAATGAATAATTTTAATAATTGATGTAATTTCATACATCTTTTAATCATATTCACTATTTTAACATGTCTTTGTATTTAAATTTGTCTATCTGTTTGCCTGTTTTTTTTCACTCTTCCAAATATTTTACAGATGGTGACTGATTTATCTTTCTTCTAAGTTTTCTAAAGTTTTCTTTTACTATGTCAGAATGATTATGATGATGGCTGCATTAAATTACTACAGATATTTAAAGACATATCCCTAAAGAAGTGGCAATTTTTTTTTAATGAAAAGTTTCAGATGATCATGATGATAGTCAACTTCAGATGCCTTTGAAGTCAAGCCTAGATAAATATTCTCCTAACTTGTTTTAATAAGATGGTTTCTGGATGATAATAAAGTTAAACTGTTGAATCAATGATAATTCATTTTTTTGCCTATGAAGATTCATTGCAGCCAATGTATTAAATACCATTATATATTGATGAGTAACATGAATAAAGCAGGAGCATGATTTCTAATCTTTAGATTTTTAACGATTTTATTTTTATTTCTAGAGATGTCGGATGAATGAAAGTACAGGTGTAGATTATGTGGGACCATGGCAGATAGGAGAAACAATTGAGGGTTTTGGAGGGGTTGGTTCTGTAGTTAAGTCATTAAATTCAGAGTTTGTAGAAGGTGATTTAGTCTGTTCCCAATATGGATGGCCATGGAAAGAATATTTTGTCAGGAAGCCTGATAAATCATTCCAGAAAGTAAGTCATGGATTTTTTGATTGTTTGTTTATTGCAAATATCAATAATTTTGGTGGGTTCAATGTAATTTGTACATCTTTTTTCGATTCCTAATGTCAAAGTATGTCAAGCATATTACTTTAAAAGATTCCAAAACCAAATTTTGCAATTTTCCATTCTCAACATCTAAAGGGAAATAACTCTGATTTTGAAATTGGCCACACTGTATAGCACCAACATTACACAATCTTGGTGATCTGTTTTTATTAAGGATAAAGCATGTAAATAAGATTGATTTTATACAAGCTAATACTCTATGTAATTTTATCTTACAGGTAGACAAGTCATTAGTTGGTGGGAAGATATCATACTGTCTCAGCGTTTTAAGTCTGACAGGACTGACCTCATATTTAGGTATTACAGAGAAAGGTCACATACAACCTTCTCATACACTAGTCATCAGTGGTGCCGCAGGGGCATGTGGATCTTTAGCAGGACAGGTATACTTTTAGTTTTCACACTCTAACTTTAGTAAAAGTTAATAGAAATCTATGAAATTTTAACACAAGGTTTATGACCACAAAAGGAAGGTTGGTATAGATTTTGGGAGTTTTGGTCCCAATATTTTAGGAATTAGGGGCCAAAAAGAGCCCAAATAAGCATTTTCTTGGTTTTCGCACTATAACTTTAGTTTATGTTAATAGAAATCTATGAAATTTTGACACAAGGTTTATGACCACAAAAGAAAGGTTGGGATTGATTTTGGGAGTTTTGATTTCAACAGTTTAGGAATTAGGGGCCAAAAAAGGACCCAAATAAGCATTATTCTTGGTTTTCGCACAATAACTTTAGTTTAAGTAAATAGAAATCAATGAAAATTGAACACAATGTTTATGACCACAAAAGGAAGGTTGGTATTGATTTTGGGAGTTTAGGTCCCAACAGTTTAGGAATTAGGGGCCAAAAAGGGACCCAAATAAGCATTTTTCTTGGTTTTCACACCATAACGTTAGTATAAGTAAATAGAAATCTATGAAATTTAAACACAAGGTTTATGACCATAAAAGGAAGGTTGGTATTGATTTTAGGAGTTTTTGTCCCAATAGTTAAGGAATAAGGGGCCCAAAGGGTCCAAAATTAAACTTTGTTTGATTTCATCAAAATTGAATAATCGGGGTTCTTTGATATGCCGAATCTAACTGTGTATGTAGATTCTTAACTTTAGGTCCAGTTTTCATATTGGTCTACATTAAGGTCCAAAGGGTCCAAAATTAAACTTAGTTTGATTTGGACAAAAAATGAATTGGTTTGGATCTTTGATATGCTGAATCTAAAAATGTACTTAGATTCTTGATTATTGGCCCAGTTTTCAAGTTGGTCCAAATTGGGGTCCAAAATTAAAATTTGTTTGATTTCATCAAAAATTGAATAAATGGGGTTCTTTGATATGCCAAATCTAACTGTGTATGTAGATTCTTCATTTTTATACGACCGCAAATTTTGAAAAAAATTTCATCGTATATTGCTATGACGTTGGCGTCGTCGTCGTCGTCGTCGTCGTCCGAATACTTTTAGTTTTCGCACTCTAACTTTAGTAAAAGTGAATAGAAATCTATGAAATTTTAACACAAGGTTTATGACCATAAAAGGAAGGCTGGTATTGATTTTGGGAGTTTTGGTCCCAACATTTTAGGAATTAGGGGCCAAAAAGGGCCCAAATAAGCATGTTCTTGGTTTTCGCACTATAACTTTAGTTTAAGTTAATAGAAATCTATGAAATTTTGACACAAGGTTTATGACCACAAAAGAAAGGTTGGGATTGATTTTGGGAGTTTTGGTATCAATAGTTTAGGAATTAGGGGCCAAAAAAGGGCCCAAATAAGCATTATTCTTGGTTTTCACACAATAACTTTAGTTAAAGTAAATAGAAATCAATGAAATTTAAACACAATGTTTATGACCACAAAAGGAAGGTTGGTATTGATTTTGGGAGTTTCAGTCCCAACAGTTTAGGAATTAGGGGCCAAAAAGGGACCCAAATAAGCATTTTTCTTGGTTTTCGCACCATAGCGTTAGTATAAGTAAGTAGAAATCTATGAAATTTAAACACAAGGTTTATGACTATAAAAAGGAAGGTTGGTATTGATTTTGGGAGTTTTGGTCCCAACAGTTAAAAAGGGGCCCAAAGGGTTCAAAAATTAAACTTTGTTTGATTTCATCAAAATTGAATAATTGGGGTTCTTTAATATGCCGAATCTAACTGTGTATGTATATTCTTAATTTTTGGTCCCGTTTTCAAATTGGTCTACATTAAGGTCCAAAGGGTCCAAAATTAAACTTAGTTTGATTTTAACAAAAATTGAAACCTTGGGGTCTTTGATATGCTGAATCTAAAAATGTACTTAGATTTTTGATTATTGGCCCAGTTTTCAAGTTGGCCCAAATCGAGGTCCAAAATTAAACATTGTTTGATTTCATCAAAAATTGAATAATTGGGGTTCTTTGATATGCCAAATCTAACTGTGTATGTAGATTCTTAATTTTTGGTCCAGTTTTATATTGGTCTAAATTAAAGTGCAAAGGGTCCAAAATTAAACTAAGTTTGATTTTAACAAAAATTAAATTCTTGGGCCTCTTTGATATGCTGAATCTAAACATGTACTTAGATTTTTGATTATGGGCCCAGTTTTCAAGTTGGTCCAAATCAGGATCTAAAATTATTATATTAAGTATTGTGCAATAGCAAGTCTTTTCAATTGCACAGTATTGTGCAATGGCAAGAAATATCTAATTTCACAATATTGTGAAATAGCAAATTTTTTTTTAATTAAGAGTTATCTTTCTTTGTCCAGTATAGTAAGCAAGAAATATCTGCAAGATTTTTTTTAATTGGAGTTATCTTTCTTTGTCCAGAATCAACTTAAATCTTTGTTATATACAATATACAATGTATATTCACTTTTTACTACCAACTGATAAATTTAAATAATCTTTACCATTCATTGATAACAAGCAGTTTTTTTACATCTTAATATTTTATGATGTATTTAAATGAGTAGTAATTGTTGCAAACTCCATTAGAATATTTTAATTGAAATTAGTTTTGGAATAAGGGAAAGGGGGATGTGATTTAAAAATTGGGTTCAATTTTTCTCTTTTGAAATTTCATAAATAAAAAGAAAATTTCTTCAAACATTTTTTGAGAGGATTAATATTCAACAGCATAGTGAATTGCTCTAAGAGAAAACAAAAATTTTAAGTTCATTTGAATACATTCATTCTGTGTCAGAAACCTATGCTGTGTCAACTATTTAATCACAATCCAAATTTAGAGCGGAATCCAGCCTGAATGTTGTGTCCATACTTGCCCCAAACGTTCAGGGTTCAACCTCTGCGGTCGTATAAAGCTACGCCCTGCGGAGCATCTGGTTGGTCCTGTTTTCAAATTGGTCTACATTAAAGTCCAAAGGGTCCAAAATAAAACTTAGTTTGATTTTAACAAAAATTGAAATCTTGGGGTTCTTTGATATGTTGAATCCAAACATGTACTTAGATTTTTGATTATGGGCCCAGTTTTCAAGTTGGTCCAAATCAGGATCTAAAATTATTATATTAAGTATTGTGCAATAGCAAGTCTTTTCAATTGCAAAGTATTGCACAATGGCAAGAAATATCTAATTGCACAATATTGTGAAATAGCAATTTTTTTTTTTAATTAGAGTTATCTTTCTTTGTCCAGAATAGTAAGCAAGAAATATCTAATTGCAAAATATTGTGCAATAGCAAGATTTTTTTTTAATTGGAGTTATCTTTCTTTGTCCAGAATCAACTTAAATCTTTGTTATATACAATATACAATGTATGTTTACTTTTTACTACCAACTGATAAATTAAAATAATCTTTACCATTCAGTGATAACAAGCAGTTTTTTTACATCTTAATATTTAATGATGTATTTAAATGAGTAGTTATTGTTGCAAACTCCATTAGAAATTTTAATTGAGATTAGTTTTGGAATAAGGGAAAGGGGGATGTGATAAAAAAAAATGGTTAAATTTTTGCTCATTTGAAATTTCATAAATAAAAAGAAAATTTCTTCAAACATTTTTTTGAGAGGATTAATATTCAACAGCATAGTGAATTGCTCCAAGAGAAAACAAAAATTTTAAGTTCATTAGAACACATTCATTCTGTGTCAGAAACCTATGCTGTGTCAATTATTTAATCACAATCCAAATTTAGAGCTGAATCCAGCTTGAATGTTGTGTCCATACTTGCCCCAACCGTTCAGGGTTCAACCTCTGTGGTCGTATAAAGCTACGCCCTGCGGAGCATCTGGTTTCTTTTGAAGAAATTTATTTAAGTTTTGTAGTTTATAAATTAAAAAAGAGGAATAAATGTATTATTTTTTTGTAGTTTGGTCGTTTAAAAGGTTGTGATATAGTTTTTGGAATTTGTGGTAGTGATGAGAAATGTAAATATTTGACAAATGAACTTGGATTTAATGGTGCTATCAATTACAAAACACAAAACATAGAAGATGAACTATGTAAACACTGTCCTAAAGGTGTTGATGTCTACTTTGACAATGTTGGGGGAACAATCAGTGATCAGGTCATTAAACAGGTATATACTTTTATATGTTACCAAGTATTCACATGTTTGGTCAACTACAATAACTAAAATTATTTTTAAATTTATTTTTTAAATTTATTTTTAGAACTTTTAGCCATTTGCGTCTTTACAGATGCTAAATTGGATGTAATTTTATGAATAAATACTTGATTGGTTAGCTTCATTAAGAATTTCCTTGACTTTGACCCTCAATTTTTTTTAGAAAAGTATAAACAGGTTTAATTGTGTGTTGGGCCTAGATTTTGTTACGAAGTAGTAGTATCCTTAATAAATACACCATATCCTTTTTAGCTCACCTGGCCAAAAGGCCAAGTGAGCTTTTCTCATCACTTGGCGTCCGTCTTCGTCGGTGTAGTCGTCTTCGTCCTGTGTCCGTCGTCGTTAACTTTTACAAAAATCTTCTCCTCTGAAACTACTGAACCAATTCAAACCAAACTTCATCTGATTGATTCCTAGGGTATCTAGAATAAAGTTTGTGTTTTAATTTCCATTTCATCCAAAAACTTGGCCGCCATGGCTAAAAATAGAACATAGGGGTAAAATGCAGTTTTTGGCTTATAACTCAAAAACCAAAGCATTTAGAGCAAATCTGACAGGGTGTTAATTGTTTATCAGGTCAAGATCTATCTGCCCTGAAATTTTCAGATGAATCAGACAACCCATTGTTGGGTTGCTGCCCCTAAATTGGTAATTTTAAGGAAATTTTGCTGTTTTTGGTTATTATCTTGAATACTATTATAGATGGATATAAACTGTAAACAGCAATAATGTTCAGCAAAGTAAGATTTACAAATAAGTCAACATAACCAAAATGGTCAGTTGACCCTTTTAGGAGTTATTGCCCTTTATAGTCAATTTTTAACCATTTTTCGTAAATCTCCATGATCTTTTACAAAAATCTTCTTCTCTGAAACTACAGAACCAATTCAAACCAAACTTCATCTGATTGATTCCAAGGGTATCTAGAATAAAGTTTGTGTTTTAATTTCCATTTCATCAAAAAACATGGCCGCCATGGCTAAAAATAGAACATAGGGGTAAAATGCAGTTTTGGCTTATAACTCAAAAACCAAAGCATTTAGAGCAAATCTGAAATTGGGAGTAATTGTTTATCAGGTCAAGATCTATCTGCCCTGAAATTTTCAGATGAATCAGACAACCCATTGTTGGGTTGCTGCCCCTAAATTGGTAATTTTAAGGAAATTTTGCTGTTTTTGGTTATTATCTTGAATACTATTATAGATGGATATAAACTGTAAACAGCAATAATGTTCAGCAAAGTAAAATTTACAAATAAGTCAACATGACCAAAATGGTCAGTTGACCCCTTTAGGAGTTGTTGCCCTTTATAGTAAATTTTTAACCATTTTTCGTAAATCTCCATGATCTTTTACAAAAATCTTCTCCTCTGAAACTACTGAACCAATTTAAACCAAACTTCATCTGATTGATTCTTAGGGTATCTAGAATAAAGTTTGTGGTTTAATTCCCATTTCATAAAAAAAACATGGCCGCCATGGCTTAAAATAGAACATAGGGGTAAAATGCAGTTTTTGGCTTATAACTCAAAAACCAAAGCATTTAGAGCAAATCTGACATGATCTTTTACAAAAATCTTCTCCCCTGAAACTACTTGGCCAAATTAATCCAAACTTTATAGTCAATTTTTTTTAACCATTTTCATAAAATTTGGAAATTTTACTAACATTTTCCACTTAAACAACTGGGCCAAGTTCATAATAGATAGAGATAATTGTAAGCAGCAAGAATGTTCATTAAAGTAAGATGTACAAACACATCACCATCACCAAAACACAATTTTGTCATGAATCCATCTGCTTTCTTTGTTTATTGTTCTCATAAACCAAGGTGAGCGACACAGGCTCTTTAGAGCCTCTAGTTTCTTACAACATGATTAGGATGTATTGTATTACCCATGTATGATTTCAGATGAACAAAGATTCCCATGTAATTTTGTGTGGACAGATTTCTGTTTATAATAAAGATGTCCCTTATCCACCACCTATACCTGAGGAGACTAAGCAGTGCCTTCAACAAAATAATATCACAAGGTAAATATGTTCAAAGCTATCAATCTCACTACATATTTAGGTTTGTTTATGCCCCAACTACGATAGTAGAGGGGCAATATAATTTCTAGTATGTGCGTCTGTTCATTCGTTCTTCCGTCTGTTCATCAGTCTGTCCTGCTTCAGGTTAAAGTTTTTTTTTCAAGATAGTTTTTGATGAAGTTGAAGTCCAATCAACTTGAAACTTAGAACACATGTTCCTTATGATATGATCTTTCTAATTTTAATGCTAAATTAGATTTTTGACCCCAATGTCATGGTCCACTGAACATAGAAAATGATAGTGCGAGTTTCAGGTTAAAGTTTTTGGTCATAGTAGTTTTTGAGGAAGTTGAAGTCATCAACTTGAAACTTGATACACATGTTTCCTATGATATGATCTTTCTAATTTTAATGCCAAATTAGATATTTTACCCTAATTTCACGGTCAACTGAACATGGAAAATGATAGTGCGAGTGGGGATCTGTGTACTTTGGACACATTCTTGTTCTCTCTACTTTCCTCATTTAAAAAATTACATTATAATCAAAGTCAGATTGAGGATTTAGCTTCTATGTCATCTAGGATGTAATACCCTAAGATGAGTACCTATTTAGCATGGAAAATCTTATGTTTTTATACATGTATGAATAAGGGAAAATCAGATGATCTCCATATAGGTTAGGTAAGTAAAAATGGCCATACATCTCCCCATTGATAGTATTATATTGTACCAAGGATTTGTATAGAAATCCTTGATTGTACCTACCTCAACTATACCAATGAGCAGCATGCATTTTTTAACAGCTTTGTATGTCATAGGTTTGAAAAAAAAATTTAAAAAGAATTTGTTAAAAATGCATTTTAAATGACTTTTTGTTATTTTGGTAAGAAAAGTGTGTTTGATATGTCTTCCTGTCAGACTTTATCATATAAATCTGGCACAGTATTGATCAAATCCAAAGCAAAATAATCTGCATTTAACTTGCCACTTTATGGTGAACATCATCCATCCATCTAAATGTTAGCATGAGGGTAGGCTGTTTGTTTTAAAGGTTTTATCACAGCTTAAAAGTTTACAATGAAAAAGATGAATAAATCAATAATCCATTAAAATAGGTTTATTTTATTTCAGGGAAAGGTTTTTAGTTCTTAATTATCCTGAAAAATTTGATGAATCATTAAAACAGATTGCTGAATGGCTGCTATCAGGCAAAATTAAGGTACAGTTATCATTAAAGAATGGCTTTTGAAAGTTGTCTGATTTCATTAAGTAAATATTTCAGTCACTTGACCATGATTGAGGTTGAGATCTTCTACATCAAATCAAATCATTATTTCAATCTAGGTCCACAGTGGGCATTTCCAATAAAAAATAATGTGATGAAAATTGTAATATTGTATTAAAAAAACACAGAAGTACAACTAGATCAGATTCATATCAAGATCAGTGATACCATTACAAATAACTTAACTTATTTCATGAGAATGTGAATTGAACAAAAAAAAATTGTTGCAGGTAGTTGATTGGATATATATTGTTGCAAATGCAACTGCATATCAAATCTTAACTTATGTTCAAGAATACTTTTTCTTAGATAGAATTAATTTAAAATGAATGTAATTTCCAAATTGAATCCTACTTTGATATAAATTAAACATCAACATTCAAATATGAGTTGAGTATTGCTAAACTTTTATTGGCTGCAAATACTATAAATTGAGCCACAAGTGACATTAAACTTTACCAATATGAAAGACTGAAAATTGAAACATGTTTAAACAAAGAATTTCTATTTTGGTTTTTTTTACAGGTGAAGGAAACTATTGCTGAAGGTCTTGTAAATGCTGGTCCTGCCTTTGTGTCAATGATGAGAGGAGGAAACATAGGAAAACAATTGATTCATGTAGCTAGTCCATAAACTTTTTAAATGTAGTTGACAACACTGATATAAATTAAATTATCTGTAATAATGTAATTTGTTAAAGACAATCATTTTTCCAAAAATATACTGATTCAGGGAATATATGTTTACTTTTAAGATTTATCAATGTTATAATAGTAAGAAAGTTTTTTTAATCAACTTTGTTTCTCATCTCTACCTTATTTTCTGGAATCAAACATTGGTAATGGTTAATTATTTAGGATGAACTATCTTATTTGCTTCGCTATTTGATCAAGTGTACCACATAATAAATTACACATTTATTAATTCTTTGGTATGTCTACCTTGGAATCTCTAGATGATTGGTTGCTTTATGTCCAGTGGCAAATACATCATGCCTATTCACGACGATGGATACTCAAAAATTCAATATTATTTATTTTAAAAATAAAGTAAGTTTAGAAAACTTGTGGCATTCATCTGTTGGTTATGAAAGGTTAAAATCCATGAGTACATGTGACACTATATTAAACAATAAGGAAATGGGGTTTGAGATAATTACTTACCAGATAAGGACCAGGATGTAAATAACTGCAGATAACAGGATGACCTACATTATTGAGGAAAACTAAAACTGTATATAAAGCTATAAAAGGCAATTTAATCATCACAGCATGAAAAATTAATCCATTCATAAGAAAAACTAGAGGCTCTTAGGAGCCCGTGTTGCTCACCTTGGTCTTTGTGCATATTAAACAAAGGACACAGATGGATTAATGACAAAATAGTGTTTTGTGATGGTGATGTGTTTGTAGATCTTACTTTACTGAACATTCTTGCTTCTTACAATTATCTCAATTTATAATGAAATTGGCCCATTAGTTACAGAGGAAAATGTTTTGTTAAAAATTATGAAAATTACTAAAAATTGATAAAAAGGGCAGTAACTCCTTTCGGGGTCCATTTTGTCATGTTGACTTAATTGTGGATCTTACTTTGCTGAACCTTATTACTGTTTACAGTTTATCTCTATCTATAATAATATTCAAGATAATGACCAAAAACAGCAAAATTTCCTTAAAAATTACCAATTCAGGGGCAGCAACCCAACAACTGGTTGTTTGATTCATCTGAAATATTCAGGGCAGATAAATCTTGACTTGCAAAACAATTTAACCCCATGTCTGAATGTCTCTTAATGCTTTGGTTTCAGAGTTATAAGCCAAAATCTACATTTTACCCCTGTGTTCTATTTTTAGCCATGGCGGTCATCGCACACATTTTTTAAACTAGATACCTCAATAATGATTGTGGCCAAGTATAGTTAAATTTGGCCCAGTGGTTTTAGAGGAGAAGATTTTTGTAAAAGATTACAAACATTTACGAAAAATTGGTAAAAAATTACTATAAAGGTCAATAACTCCTTAAGGGGTCAACTGACCATTTCGGTCATTTGACTTATTTGTAGATCTGGCTTTGCTTAACATTATTGCTGTTTACAGTTTATCTCCATCTATAATAATATTCAAGATAAAAGCCAAAAAACAGCAAAATTTCCTTAAAATTGGCAATTCAGGGGCAGCAACCAACCAATGGTTGTCTGATTCATTTGAAAATTTCAGGACAGGTAGATCTGAACCTGATAAAATTTTATCCCAATGTCATGCTTTGGTTTTAGAGTAATAAGCCAAAATCTACATTTTACCCCTATGTTTTATTTTTAGCCATGGCGGCAATCTTGGTTGATTGACCTGACCACACCAGTGGCGGATCCAGAAATTTTCATAAGTGAGGGCCCACTGACTGACCTTAGAGGGGGCCCGCGCCAGTCATGCTTCAGTGATTCCCTATATATGCAACCAAATTTTTTCCCAAAAAGGGGGGCCCAGACCCCCCCTAAATCCGCCTCTGCACACCACACCTTTTTTTTTTAAACTAGAGACCCCAATGATGATTGTGGTCAAGTATAGTAAAATTTGACCTAACAAGCATTTTACACGTGTCAGATTTGCTCTAAATGCTTTGGTTTTTGAGTTATAAGCCAAAAACTGCATTTTACCCCTATAATCGATTTTTAGTCGTGGCGGCCATCTTGGTTGGTATGCCCAGTCACCGGACACAATTTTTAAACAAAATACCCCAATGATGATTGCGGCCAAGTCTGGTTTAATTAGTCCCAGTAGTTTTAGAGGAGAAGAATTTTGTAAAAGATTAAGATTGACGAAAAATTGTTAAAAATTTACTAAAAAGGGCAATAACTCCATAGGGGGTCAATTGACCATTTTGGTCATGTTGACTTATTTTTAGGTATAACTTTGCTGTACATTATTGCTGTTTACAGTTTATCTCTATCTATAATAATATTCAAGAAAATAACCAAAAACAGCAAAATTTCCCTGAAATTACCAATTCAGGGGCAGCAACCTAACAACAGGTTGTCCGATTCATCTGAAAACAATAGGGCAGATAAATCTTGACCTGAAAAGCACTTTTAATGCTTTGGTTTTTGAGTTATAAGCCAAAAACTGCATTTTACCCCTATGTTCTATTTTTAGCGGTGGCGGCCATCTTGGTTGGTATGCCGGGTCACCGGACACAATTTTTAAACTAGATACACCAATGATGATTGTGACTAAGTTTGGTTAAATTTGGCTCAGTAGTTTCAGAGGAGAAGATTTTTGTAAAAGTTTACGGACAACGGACGCCAAGTGATGTGAAAAGCTCACTTGGCCCTTTGGGCCAGGTGAGCTAAAAAAAGCATGGTACATGCAGGCATTACAAAAGATAATAAATTTCATGAAAATTGTTCCTCATGTGATTACTGATAATTAATTACAGTTACCAAGGGTCAAATGATTTGAAAAATGATCAGAAATTAATAATCAGCTGGGTTTTTTTTATCATAACTTTCTTCAAAGCCATTAGCAATAAACAAAAAGTAAGGTGGCTAAAAATCACATGTGATAAACATTGAAGGTAGCTTTATAAATAGTGTAGACACTAGTCTATTGTTGAAGACCATATATTAACCGCTAGATGTCTGGTCTTTCTGTGTCATTGGTTTGCTGTCCCATTGTATACTCCCTTCTTCTTTGGCTTACGATATGGGTTTGACATTCTAGAATCTTGATGAAAAAGCATTTGCTAGCAAGATTTTCTATTTAAATAAATAGAACTCAATTTTTGTAGTAAAAAGCATTTTAATATTGATTGATTAGCATTTATATAAGCAATCAAAAATATATATATTAAATGAAAACAATACAGACGATAAATTAAAAATATACACATTACAATCAAGAATATGTAAATGTATGATATGATTTGGCCATTCACACTTAATACATTTCCCAAATACTTTCACACAATGCCTTTGTAATGTCTATTTTCTACACAGTATATCTTCCATAACAATGGTTTTAACATTACTAAAATAGTCAGCTTTACATAATTATGAGAAAATCGTTTCCTGATTCATGATTATATTAAATCGGCATAAATAATTCCATTTATTTACAGAATACAACACTTTTAAGAGGAAATGAACACACACTTACAAATGGTCACCTGTATTTTAATTTCACTAAAAGTATCAAAATCAATTTAGACTAAAATTACAAATAAAATTTCTCAATATCTTTAATTTTTTTAAACTTTTAATGACATTCAAATAACTGTTATTTGTAAGTTCAAATCTGGCTAAACAATAAATTATAACTATGGAAAGGTGATTGCCAATGTCTTGATAGGTCAATGTAACTTTCTTTTGATCAACAAATTGGAAGTTGTATTGCAAAAACTTATCCAAAAGTGTAAAAATTCTTGACAATCTATGGAAATACAATAACCAACTAAAATGTTCAATCTTCTACAGTACTAGGTAAATTTACAATTCGTCTAAGGGCTGTACCAGAAAATACTATGTCCCCCCAGGGAAGGCATTTTTTAAAATTCTATATGGGTGGTTGTATTTGAAATACCAAAATGCAAAGTGTGTGTTGTTAATTTATTTCTATTTCTGTGGGTGGTGGGTGCTAAAAACAGAATGTCATCCCTAGGGAAGAGAGTTTTTTTTTCTGGAACAGCTGGAATAAACCTCATTTAATTAATTTAATAATAAACAGACAAAACACCTCTAATCTACAATACATTTCAATATGTAACAAGTTTTTGCATAGATATACAAATACTGCTTCAAATAATTCTGCACCATTTTTATAAATACATGCAACTTCATGCAGTTCAGATAATATTAACAAAACTTTCCATCATATAAAGTTGTTTTTTCTAAATATGTCATCATAACCATATATATATATATATATCACAATGATAATAGTCCAAAAAAGGAATGTGGTGTATTGCTGGTAAATCATGACACAAAATCCAGACGGGCATTTGACAAATCCCAAAGCAAACAAAAATGTTTCTATTTCTGTTTTTTTTCTTACTAAAAAGTTATAAACAATAATCTTTAAATAAAATATTTAAACCTTTTTTAAAGATGTTCTAAAATTTAATTATTCAAATCAAAGAAATTGATTTGTAAACTTGCAAGCCATGTATAATAATTTGAGAAATATTTGAATGAGGAAATTCATTGTTCAATAGTCTACATGTTTAGCCAATATGAAAACATTATCCATGACTGCTTTTATTTACCGATGTTGTTTGCTAATTTTTGTCTCACAGACTTGCATGATTTCTTGCGGGAAAAAAGCACTTACAATCAGATCACAATCATATTCCCAATGTTTCCTAACCCATAAATAAAATATCACAGTTTTCATTGATTATAATCTTCTAGAGGAGAGTGTCATACTTTGTAATCTTTGATGATACCTTGAGTGTCGGCTCTGTCTAGTACATTACAAAGTAGTGGAGATTCAATCTGAAAATATAGGAAACATATTTGTTAAACAGATGATCATATTTAAGCTAAATACATGATTGCATTCCTGTAGAGGTAAAGCAAAAATGTGTCACTCTGAATTTATGGTTAAAACTGCATAATCTGTAAAATTATCCACAAAGCTTTGAGTTCTACAATTTTCGCTTCAACATTTAATCATATATTTTATGTCAGAGAAGTTCTTAAAAGTTTGCATTAAACACAGAATATTTAACTGCATTGTCTATCTTGAACTAATGACAGCTGTAGTTATACACCATGATGCAAAGTTAAGGTGGATATAGTTCTGCATAAAAGCCTCAGAAGCAATCGAACTGTATTAATAGTGAGATAGTATAAGAAGAATGCCAAACCCTCACTGCCACTATACCTTCCTCACACTTTTATTTTTGAAACAGTTCATTTTAATATTAATAATAGCAAAGTAATAACATAATGCGCATTTTAAAAATCTTATCTTCAGAAAGTTCTAAAATGATTATTCTTGCACAAGAAACAAGATTCATTTTTATACTGACATACTTTGTTCATTAAATAATAGTCTATAATTTTTACATGTATTTATAAATGGTTACATACAAATAGTTTCTTTCTCCTTAATTTATATACAGAAGTTCAATTAAGTTCACTTACCCCTAGTACATATTCACAAGATTTAGGTTCCATTAGATATATAGAGACAGAATGAGGTTGATTTTTCTTTTCTATACATCTGAAAAAAATATTCAAAGGTTGAGGCATTTTTTAAATAAACTTATTAATATTGTACAAAAAAATTGTATGATTTGGTTTCTTTTTAGTCCTTTGTATTCAAAAAATTTAAAAAGTAAACAAATTTCTATTAATTACTCCATAATAGATATTTGTCTGTCAGATATCAATTTTAAACTTTGAATTGCATCAAAAAGATTCACTATGGGGCTTCAATAGTTATCAAAGGTACCAGGATTATAATTTAGTACGCCAGACGCGCGGTTTGTCTACATAAGACTCATCAGTGATGCTCATATCAAAATATTTATAAAGGCAAACAATTACAAAGTTGAAGAGCATTGAAGATAGACTGCCAAAATAGAAAAAAGTCCAGATTTTGTCATACCTTTTAGTTATGTGTCTAACACACAAAGTTATGATAATGTGGGTAAAATATTTAATTGTGTATTCAATTATTTGGTAAGCATGTTGTAGCCTTTTTAACAAGAGTACATACAATATAAGGACACTTACTTTAATTTAACTTCCACAATTCTATTTTTCCCTGTAATATCACATGTATCACCACCAGTGTATAACAAAGATAGCTGTCTGAAAAAGAAACATTTATATATGAAACTAGATGTTAAATGTATAAAAACACTGTAAAAGGGAGAAACAAAACTGGAATAATTTTGAACTGGGTCTGGACCTCTGTTGCTCCAAGGGATTGATTGAGATAACATGTGTGTGCTGATGATTCCCAGAACAGGAAATTTTCAAACTATAGGCAAACAGGGAGTAGCTGCATGGCAGATTTTAAGTTGCTTACATGATGTTTCTCAGCATAATCAAAGTACATACCAAATACAAAATAATTACTTTTCATTTATAACTGAGATTGTTGATTCATGGAGAAAATCTACAATTAGTTAATACTTTTTTTTCAGAAAGGCTGCAAATAATGCCAAAATAATAAAAAACGTGATTTCCAATCATTGAAAATTGAAAAAATCTGAATTTACAGTATATTATCAATTAACGCTAAAACACCCTTTTTTAACATGTTGACGTATACACTATGCAACGAGTTGTTCAAACTTGAAGTCTTACTTATTACAATTAAGAGCATGACTAAAGACAGAAGGGTCTGTATTTGAAATGACAAGACAAAAGTTAAGAATGCTACTATTAAAAACATGTTTTACCACTGAC
Organism: Mytilus trossulus; assembly: GCF_036588685.1. Classification (NCBI taxonomy): domain Eukaryota; kingdom Metazoa; phylum Mollusca; class Bivalvia; order Mytilida; family Mytilidae; genus Mytilus; species Mytilus trossulus. The sequence goes on from NC_086375.1 coordinate 21,476,220, forward strand.
CTCTTTTTTATCATTTTAATTATGATAAATTTAACAAGTGTAAAGAAATTATTAAAAAGTAGCCTTGAAATTTTAGCCTTGAAATTTTTCTTACTAGAACTTTTTGTAAATCATTTACCAAATCATTATATAGAATACGACCTAACTTATAAATGTATCAGCTTCTTCATTTATATAATTAACAATCCTTGACAAGTTATCTTACTTTCTTTGTCCTTTTGGTTTTGGCATTTTTGATGGATTTTTTGCAATCCACTCTAAGTGTTTGTCTTCATTCCAATATCCTAAGTTGATAACAATACGGCCGTCATTTCCCTGAAAATATCAACAAATTATGTTGTCAAACTTTGGCACTTGAATATTGAACTGATGATACCCCTGGTAACCAACAGTCCACAATAAACTAATTCATAGACCAAAAAACAAGAACCACGAAAATAAGTGCATACATACTTTTAAATCATGAAATATAATCCAGTTAGATATAAAACATTAAATCATATTAGGCAGATCTGTATTTTAACAGATAATACATTTCAAAAACTTGTAACATATTTACCATGTATGCTCATTTCAAAGAAAAAAATACTTACATCATGGAATTGACGAGCATGTTTATTAAAACAAAATTCATGTTTCCACCAGCCAGTGCCCTAAAAATAACAAATTAGAATTCATTTTCTTATCACCAACCCTTGGTGGTCACATAACAATGTCAGTGCAATATTAAATATATACAATCTTATAGGTTTGTGCTGTAAATATCAAGTCCTTAGTGTATTAGTAAACCAATATATACAATAGATAAGTAATTGTTCATCATTTGTGTAATGAAAAATAGTATCTGAACTCCAATCTGTGGTTATTTGAAAATTGTAATTTATTAATCAGCAGAAACCTAATGATAAAATAAAATTATGTATTTTTCTGTCACACATGATACCTATGGTTTAGTTTTTCTGTGAATATTGGAGCAGAGGACATCAAGAATCTTTTTATGTATTATTTAACTGTGTACATTTGTTGTAGTGAATGACAAGAATAAAGCAGTTTTATCGGTTTGTCTATAACAAATATTTAGGGTAGGGGTTAGCTAGTTGATTTTTTTAATTAATTTTTTTTTTTCTGGTAAATTTTTTGTGGTTGTTTTGTAAATACTCACTCCCTGAAAGCAGTAGTCCCCAGACAGAAACTCCCTGAGAACCTGTTTGTCTGTTGTGTCAGTTAATGTTGTATCAGGTTTTTGGGGTTGTTTCGGAGTTGATGGTGGTTTTGGTGGTTCTTCCTTCTTCATTTCTCTTTGTAGAATAAAATTACCTTGAACCTGTTAAAGCACATAATAAAGTTTTTAATAATAGTAAGAGTCAATGCAATATATCAAGCTCGAAATCGTCCCGAGTCTATAACATTCCCCAAAACAAAGGACCATAACTCAGCACAAAATCATCAGACCAGAACAAAATTTGAACTTGATCTGTAACTTGTCACTATCAAACTATATACAAATTTTCAAATCAATGTCTTCAAGCCTGAAGGAAAAAAAGTGTGGAAAACTGATAGGCCAAACTGATGAATGGACAGACAGAAAGAGTGCAAACCTAAAGTCCCCTTCAACTTTGTCAGTAGGGGACTAATAAGATATCTGCCATCAACAACAAATTTACAAATAACAAAAAAAACATAATTGTCAGGTAGAGTTATGAGTCTTTCAAGGATAGTTGTCTAGTGAGCTACCACTTTTGACTCATAATAGCTATCTTGTACAAAACATATTCAAATGACTTTAAAATTCAATATGAATGTAATATTTGCCACTGCATATCAAATAGCAATCAGTCCAGTCAAACTAAGATTTAACCTCAAACTAATTGCAACAGAAAATGTTTGTTCTAATCTATAACAGAATGCCCTTTATAAACACAGAAAAAAGTCCCATAAAATCTAACTTGAGGAAAACTCAATATCAGCATTTTTAATTTCCTATGGAAATTAAAATTAACATTGAAAGGGGAGATAACTCTTGCAAAAATGAGTCTTTTTTGGTTGTTGAAGTATGATACTTGGATGTGGTTATAAGATTGTATTTGACTGAATCATATAATCTTCTGCTCATGAAATGTACAAAACCGAAGTGTTATTGGTAGTTTTATTTTTTTCATGCATTTTTCATGAAAAAAATTGCAAATTTGAAGCTTTTTGACCATTTTGAAAAACTAATGTAAAAATTTGGTATTGTTTATATCTGTATTTTATAGTTATTCAGCAACTTACTTAACTAAAGAAACTTTAAACCACAAAAAGAAGAATACATGCTTATTTTTTTTTATTAAATTTCAGATTCTTTACCTTGACATGTTGAAAAATTCAACAAATGGTCAACTAATTATTTCCAAATCTAGATTAAAGCTTGATAAAAGATATGAACACACCTTTAGAGTTGTTTGTTATACTCTAAAGACTGCTAAAATTAAAGAACCCCACGTCCCCACATTGTAAATTAAATAAGTGTAAGAAAAAAAAATTGTAAGTGTAATTTCATGAAACTCTGTTGAGTAGTTTCAGAGGAGTTGAGATGACAAACTGTTGCAGTAGTACATTAAAGTAAATAAGTTCAAAGGGGCGTAACTCTTAGAAAAAATTGAATCACAATTTCCCGTCGATATGCACAACAACATAGTATGTCCTTATTATCTGAAAAGGTTTCGTGAAATTCTGTTGTGTGGTTTGAGAGGAGTTGTGATGACAAACTGTTGCAGTAGTTCATTAAAGTAAATAAGTTCAATCTGGCGTAACTGCTAGAAAAATCAAAGCGCGAAAGCGCTGTAAAGGCAGTTAATTACAGGTTGTGTGTATTTCTAGTCCAGTTATATCATTATCTTCCATAGAACAGAGGTGGTTTGTAGAATTTAAGATTTAGAGTTCTTTTGTACCTTAGTTCACCTATATCTATAGTCTACTGTTTACAGTATATTTTCTGTGCCTCGCCATGAAATGCATTTTTAGCCATGGCCTTGTCAGTTTGCTTTAAATTTATGAGTTTGACTGTCCCTTTGGTGTCTTTCGTCCCTCTTCTTTAGACATATAAGAACTTTTCCTTTTCAATAAATAGACTATTTTTAATTATTGATTGTATACGCATATTCTATGACTCCCATAAAAAAATAGTTCACAAAGATTGACTAGACTCTGTACTGTGTGTATAGCAAGAACATCAAGTATTAGTAACATAATGGTAAATGTACATAGTAACATGTCAACTTTTTTGATGACCATACCTGCCAACTGTCAGTATTTGCAGAGTATTTCCCCCATCGAGCTCGAGGCTCCCAAATGGAAATTTTGTAAGAGCAATTTTGTCGACTATTTAAAGAAAACAATTAATTCAACAATGGCTATAAGCTTGTTAATGCAAGAAGAAGCCAAAAACCACATTAGAATATATTTGAAGGGAATCCATGACAATCGCCCCATTAGCAAATAGCCCCACTTTTTCACTAACTTGGAAAAAGATGTTATCCCATTGAATATAAGTTCAATTCCTTATATTGCATTATGATACAATTAACAGGTTTCTTTTCAATTGTTATGCAAATAACTAAGCTTCAAAACTTACATTTATTCTTCAGTATATATCAATAATAGTAATTAAATTAATTTTCGGTTTGTTTGTATTCTGTGTAGATTAGTTTTCATTAAAGTGGTGCGAGTTTTTATTTTTAATTATATATATATATATATTAATCTAAAAATTACCGTTTTTTTATAAGTAGGGCGAGTTGGCAGGAGTAATATTAAACAGGGTTCTCGCTAAGGCGAGTCCATGAGTCCTGGACTCAACAAAATCTGTCTGGACTCACCATTTTCAAAACTGGCGAGTCCACAAATACATGAATATTGAAATATTTTGTATAAACTGAACACAGTTACCATGACTCACCGTGGCCAAAAATGACCGAATAAACTGAACACAGTTACCATGACTCACCGTGGCCAAAAATGACCAGTCCCTGGACTCGCCTTCAAAAATCCTTAGCGAGAACCCTGATTTAAAATGATTTAACCAATTTCACATGTGGGGCGAGTTGGCAGGAGTAATATTAAACATGATTTAACCAATTTCACATGTGGGGTGATTTGATAAATCAGTTTGTGGTGTTTTTTTAAAAAGTGGGCCGATTAGCCAGTGGGGCGACTTGTCCTGCTTCCATTTGAAGGCCCCCTTGAAGGTTTTGTATGACTATATGAACCATCTTTCACGTAAAACCCCCATGTGCATTTTGAAAAGTTGGCAGATATGTTTCTAACTCCAGGCAAAATCTACCGGTATGAATGAAAAAGAAGTTTTCAATTAAGGCTCTGTGGCCATATAACAGCTGTCTCATTAGCATTTTAACCACTTCCCATATTTGCAATTAAAACAATAGAAGAAAATTATTCAACGCAAAAACAAAACTTACTTGTAAATATGAAATTCTCTTTACGGTATGAGTTTTTCTCCTTGTTTGAGATTGTACAGTAGTACCTGTAACTGCATATACCTATTTCTTATTCACTTTTGCTTGATAAACTCACTAAATATCATATACATTGTACCACATCTCCTCATTTTTATATGCATTCCAATAACATGAACAATTGTAATTCAATTCTATATACCAAAGCAAAATGAACTGCACCACTTTCATTCTCTAGTATGCATCTTTTGGCAAAATACAAGACTTTGTTCTTAGATGACACAATTAATATAATATATATTTATTGATAAAAAAATAAAATTTAGTATACAACTCTTTAACGGTATAAGAAAAAGCACAGCTGTGTCATAAATTGTGAAATCTGTGCTGAAAACATAGACATTGATGGTATTTGAGTAATTCCATATGTGAAGCTCAACATTAGCTCGTCAGTTGGTGGTGGACAGTTATAGTTCCTTTCTGCAGGCTAGGATGAATGACTTTTCAGGAAAACCAATTTCACAAATCAAAACTTTCCTCTAGCATGTCTAGATTTCTCCTACAATATTCATCCAGTTTAGTTCTTTTGTTTTAATTGGACACCGTCCTGATTTTTAATTTTGCAAACCATTCAGTCTCTTGCTTGCAAATGGTGCATGAAAATAGGATGGGTATGGCAGTAGACAAGTCTCTTTAAAGTGGGTTTGTGCCCTGAAAAAAAGTTTTATAACTTAAGTTTAATTGAAACTTGTGCAACACATATACCTAAATAACTATATTACATAGAAGAGAGCATCATTCGTGTCAATGTTTTGTTCCTGTTTACATTGTCATTGATATTTTTTCAGAAAGCCTGAGGCATAGCTCATGAATTCCTGTCATTAGACATTACATCCTAAATTAACATAATTACTGCTAGAATGATTATCAGTATGATATACGTACACTATCATTGTACAGCCCAAGTCTTCAGTATATATATAGTTGCATTCATTCACTTCTGTGTTCAGTCGTTCAAAAATTTCTAAACATCAACAAATGAACTTTAATAATAACAACAAGAAAACACTAGAAAAGATACGTACATACAACCCGTGTTTAAGTGTATTTGAAAGAGAAATAAATCTGGTTAAACGATGTAAAAAGGAGAAATATATCTGGTTAAACGATGTATAAAGGAGGAAAAATTGTAGATATTGCATTACGATGCGTTCTACCTAATAGCACGTGGATATGTTTACATATTTAGACTTGACCCAGTATGTCACCGCCGTCGTTTAAACACTTGACTACAGTCGTGTATAAGCTAGACAATAAAAAGCTTAAGCCTGTACTATTTGTGTGAAGTAAATGTGTTTGTTCTGTACATTTATATTGTTTTACCTGATAGCAAGAACGTATATCTATCCGTTTCCATCTCAATTCACTTTGTCAAATTCTTCGAGCTTCTTCAAAACATACGTATTACTGCGCCGGAAGTGAAAAAAATATGAGAAATCCTCGTAAAATAATGCTATTTTCAATTTTGTGGAATCCATTTTGTTATATTAATTATACAAAGATAAAAAAGTTACGATTAATTATGAATTTGCATATCATTAAACGGAACGTTAATGGACTATTTTTTAAGTCGGTCATTTTGGCGGTAAATCATGTACACATACACACGTAGATTGGCTGGTACCCGATTGTAATGTTACACATCAAATATATCAAATAGCTAATACCCGGAACGTAGTACCGGGAACCAGGATAATACGTAGATAACATACATAACTAATACCGAAATTGAAAACGCTTTACGGTTTCTCGTTCATAAACCGAATTCCGCTTTGAATTATAGAAGATGCAATATTAATCATGTTCAGTCGACTTTTCATTGTTATATCAACGTCTGAACTAATTAAAGAATCTTTAGATGTCAGATAACACTTGAAATTGACCCGACCTCTTTCCACACGGAATATACAAATAATGATAGTTTGTAGTCAGGTTGACTGCTTATAATGCAAAATACACACTTATAACAAGTTCTATAAAACGAACAATACACACTGATCGTTTTTTTAGTCCCCAATGTAAATGAAAGAAACAAAAACCATATCATACCATAAAAAGAAGAGGAGAAATTCGAACATTTCCGGATCTATTTCTGGCCAAAAGACCCCCAGCATGGATTGCGTATGAAAAGATGAACCTCATGACTTAAAAGTCAGGCCTTAAAGCACTGCCTTTAAAAATTGAATCGCAATTTCCCATCGATATGCACAACTACATAGTATGTCCTTATCATCTGAAAAGGTTTCGTGAAATTCTGTTGTGTGGTTTGAGAGGAGTTGCGATGACAAACTGTTGCAGTAGTTCATTAAAGTTAATAAGTTCAAAGGGGCGTAACTCCTAGAAAAAAAATTGAATCACAATTTCCCCTTGATATGCACAACTACATAGTATGTCCTTATTATCTGAAAAGGTTTCGTGAAATTCTGTTGTGTGGTTTGAGAGGAGTTGCGATGACAAGAAACAGGACTGATGGACGGACAGGTTAAAAACATTATACCCTCCGCAACCCGTTGCGTGGGGTATAAAAAGCAAGAATCAGGACATTCTGATAAATACAAGTGGTAAATTTATATTTTTGTATCGATTTTAATGATATTTCTGCCTTTTTTTGCAAGAGTTATCTCCCTTTGCAATGCAAATTTTCAAAGGAATATCAATTGGTGATTTTTTTAGTTTTCCTCAAGTTAGATTTTATGAGACTTTTTTCTGTGTATATTTGGGGTACAATGCAAAAGATTAAATCTTAAAAATCTTCTGTTGCAATTACTTTCGGGTTAGAGTCAAATTTATGGTAGATTACGAAAGAGTATAATTATATTAAATCAAAAACTAATTTCACAAAATTGTTTTTCTCACACACCTAATACCCAAAATTTAAATTTGATTTATTGCCTATGCCATTGTGATTGAAATATCTACAAACCTGATGATCATACTGTGGTACTGGCTGTTTTTCCCAATCTGTCAGGGTCTCTGGTTTAGTGGGTGAACCATCCATAGCAAGACAGGATATTGTAGAAACTGGTGGGGTCTTTGGCCTGAAATGTATAAATTCATTTTATACTCACAGTGAGTCATAAAAGATGATATATCTTTACTCAATGTGTTGTCAATCAGTTTGTATTTTTTCTTCAAAATTCATATAACGAAGACTACATATGAGGCTGTTTATCATCTTTGCCCAACTAACATCAAATGTGAACCAGGGCGCAGCTTTATACGACCGCAGAGGTTGAACCCTGAACGGTTGGGGCAAGTATGGACACAACATTCAAGCTGGATTCAGCTCTAAATTTGGATTGTGATTAAATAGTTGACACAGCATAGGTTTCTGACACAAAATGAATGTGGTCTAATGAACTTAAAATTTGTGTTTTGCCTTTGAGCAATTCACTATGCTGTTGAATATTAATCCTCTCAAAAAAATGTTTGAAGAAATTTTCTTTTTATTTATGAAATTTCAAATGAGAAAAATTGAACCCCCCCCCCTCCCATTTTTTTTTCACATCCCCCTATCCTTTATTCCAAAAGTGATCTCAATTCAAATTTCTAACGAAGTTTGCAACAATAACTACTCATTTAAATACATCATAAAATATTAAAATGTAAAAAAGTGCTTGTTATCACTGAATGGTAAAGATTGTTTTAATTTATCAGTTGGTAGTAAAAGTGAATATACATTGTATATTGTATAAAACAATGATTTAAGTTGATTCAACTACCTATTCTGGACAAAGAAAGATAACTCCAATTGAAATTATTGCTATTGCACAATATTGTGCAATTAGATATTTCTTGCTATTGCACAATACTGTGCAATTGAAAATACTTGCTATTGCACAATACTGTGCAATTGAAGATTTCTTGCTATTGCGCAATACTGTGTAATTGAAAATTTCTTGCTATTGCACAATACTGTGCAATTGAAGATTTCTTGTTATTTCTGAGTACTGTGCAATTGAATATTTCTTGCTATTGCACAATACTTGGTATAATAATTTTAGATCCTGATTTGGACCAACTTGAAAACTGGGCCCATAAACAAAAATCTAAGTACATGTTTGGATTCAGCATATCAAAGAACCCCAATAATTATTTTTTTATTAAAATCAAACTAAGTTTAATTTTGGACCCTTTTGACTTTAATGTCGACCAATTTGAAAACAGGACCTAAAATTAAGAACTACATACACAGTTAGATTTGGCATATTAAAGAACTCCATTTATTCAATTTTTGATGAAATCAAACAAAGTTTGATTTTGGACCCCAATTTGGACCAACTTGAAAACTAGGTCAATAATCAAAAATCTAAGTACATTTTTGGATTCAGCATATCAAAGAACCCCAAGGATTCAATTTTTGTCAAAATCAAACTAAGTTTAATTTTGGACCATTTGGACCTTAATGAAGACCAATTTGAAAACGGGACCAAAAATATAAAATCTACATACGCAGTTAGATTCGGCATATCAAAGAACCCCAATTATTTAATTTTCGATGAAATCAAACAAAAGTTTTATTATGGACCCTTTGGGCCCCTTATTCCTAAACTGTTAAGAACCAAAACTCCCAAAATCAATACCAACCTTCCTTTTATGGTCATAAACCTTGTATTTAAATTTAATAGATTTCTAATTACTTTATAAAGTAATGGTGTAAAAACCAAGAAAAATACTTATTTGGCCCCCTTTTTGGCCCCTAATTCATAAATTGTTAGGACCAAAACTCCCAAAATCAATACCAACCTTCCTTTTGTGGTCATAAACCTTGTGTTTAAATTTCATAGATTTCTATTTACTTATACTAAAGTTATGGTGCAAAAACCAAGAAAATGCTTAATTGGAACCCTTGTTGGCCCCTAATTCCTAAACTGTTAGAACCAAAACTCCCAAAATCAATCCCAACCTTTCTTTTGTGGTCATAAACCTTGTGTCAAAATTTCATAGATTTCTACTGTGTGAAAAACAAGAAAATGCTTATTTGGGCCCTTTTTGGCCCCTAATTCCTAAAATGTTGGGGTAAAAACTCCCAAAATCAATACCAACCTGCCTTTTGTGGTCATAAACCTTGTTTTAAAATTTCATAGATTTCTATTTATGTTTACTTAAGTTAGAGTGCGAAAACTAAAAGTATTCGGACGACGACGATGACGCAGACGACAAGGCAACGTGATAGCAATATACAACGAAATTTTTTTCAAATTTTGCGGTCGTATAAAAATAAGGTACTTTTAGACGATTAGACACACTCCATTTTTTGTAATATTTGGTCTTGATTTTCTATATTTTCAATAGAGGTTTTGTTTTTTATGAAGTCCATGTGGTATGTTTTGATATATTAGTTTTTGGTCATCTTACTGCCTTTTGTTTCATTTATCTGCAGGGCTTTTAATTGACATTTGGAGTTGGTTGAAAACATTTTTTTTAAATAAAAATGTTGTTGGAAATCTTAGAAATAAACTGTAAATTAATAGTTACTTGAAATCTGGATGAGAGCACAGTACACTTGTTAGAACAATCACTTCATATTCACATGATGATGTTTCTTTCAGCTCATATATTTCTCCTCTTCCCTCAGGTTGACATACATATAAGATTTTTGCTTTTCTTGGTTGATTTGTTAATTCACATACAGTTCCATCTGTCATGTTGCTTTCAAAGTAAGGTAAGTCTATAAGGTCAATTCTTCTAGTTTTAACCTAAAACAGAAAGATCAACATTCCAATTACAAGTTACTGGAAAAATTAACTTAACAAATCTAAACCTCTGATAATGCACACCACTTTAAGAATTTACTTTGGGTTAATTCAAATTTGTAGGAACCAATTTTTGCGAATAAGAAAAAAATCTCATCTTGTGGATTCTTTATTTATGGTTTTATCAAACTCTACATAAAAGCTGATTTGAAAATTGAATTTTTTTAAGATGTTTAAAATGTATTATACAGCCCTAGGAGCATCATTTGCATTATAATCAGATATTTTTCATGAGTTTTATAAAGACCTTCAGCTTTTTGTCCTCTGCTCTGGATTCTGCTTCTGTCGTGTCTTTATCAGTCATCAACACGTCTGAAATATACGTTAATCTAAATGTTTAACAACTGTAATACCAAGTTACAAAAGTTTAAAAACCATTTTGATGTTTTCCTGAGGAAATTATCCTGTAAAATAGTGTATCATTCAAGAATTACCAGGAAAAGATGATGAGGTAGAATTTACATCATTTATATGTTGTATATTTACCAATGATTGACAGAAATTATACAAACTACTTATTATCAAATTACATGTATAGCAAAAAAGGGCTTTTCCCAATTTAATTAATGTTTTACTCTACAGTTGGCAATAAAAGTTTCAATAGTTTTGAGTTATAAGAGTTTAACATTGCATACAAATGTTTTTCTTTAAATTTTGATTGACTGCAATATGTATGTGAAAAAGTAATCTTTTTATTTGGCAATCGCCAATGGCAGTCGGCAGGGTTAAAGAACATCAGTTGTTCGACCTGTTAGTCACATGCGTTTTGTTTAAATATACTTTTTTCACTTTTTAGGTCTTTTCGAAAAATGTTGTTAGGGCTGTATTTAGACCCTTCTACAACGAAATTTGTTTTACATGCACACAATTGTGGTTTTTATCAAACGCAATCATAGGTTTGAACCTAGTTTTCAATTTAGACTCGTATATATATAACTGCGCTTGTTACAGTGCAGGCGATTTGGTCCCACAATATCTCAGTAGCATAAGTTAGAATCCTGGCGAGGGAAGAACAAATAAAGGGCTGCACTTTAGCGCATGATACGCCCGTTGCTCTTTTAACATTTTTAAAAATGGAAAGGGAGCTTATGTCAATAAATATAAACAATTTATCAAAGTTGCATAAAATTTTGTGAAAGTGTTAGATATTGTCCCAAAATTGGAAAGTCCCCCCTTTTTAAGCATAAAAATTCACAACACGGAAATGTAAAATCTGAAATTTATAAAAATTGAAAGGGAGCTTAGGCCACAGTTTTTTAATTTGTTGGTTTACGGATTTTCTCCATGAAAAAGTCTGGTTGGTCAGTCGGGACAAAAAGAAAGAAAATCAAGACAGAAAAATCTCGAGAGATTATGCAAAATAAATATATATTTCTAATAATATGTTTGTGATGCTATTTTGTCATCATCTCTTAAATTTTAGTTGAAGTATTATTGCTCAGCTGTCATAAACATCGCACGACATAATCCTCTAGTTTTTTCCCGTAAAAAAGGGGGGGTGCACGAACAAAGACGAAATTAAATCATCATTTCACAAACAAGAAAACAGATTCGCGTAGCTCTTAATCAATTCAAGAAAACTGAGTGAATAATGATCTTCAAGCAGGAAAACTGATAAAAGAAAAAAATGTAAAAATGATGTACGAAAAAAAGTTCAAACAGACGTGTCAAAAGCGTAATGGACTCGTCCACTGGAAAAATGAGAATATCGGATTAATCTGTTGTCATGCATTACCTTTTTTTTTATCCAAATGGATGATATTTTTTTTATTATCTATAACACTAGAAAATTTCAAATGATTTGTTAATATTCAGTACTTTAACTTGATGTCTTGAACTTCCACCTGTCCACATTTGGACAAGTATATTTCTATGAAATGATGCATCTTACAGACTGATGACAAATAAGAGAAACGAACTTGTTGTGTAATTGGTTTTAAACACAGCTTTCGTTCCGCAAAATTATTTGCCCAAACTACATTTCAAGGTCAGTTATAATTGATTTGTCTATTTTAAGAAACATAAACTGGAAGTTGTATTTTTTTCACAACAGAAAGTATTATCATTTCTTTTGGCGATTAATGTATTTCATTTCATTAAAAAAAAGAATATTTTCATTATTTTTCAGGGATAATGCATTTGTTAGGGTCGACATGAATAAAAAAGCATGAAAAGTCAATTTTATTTTTATTCTGGAAATCGGCAAAATCGGGTCGGCAGATCCGTAAACCAACAAAATAAAAAATCCTGGCCTTACATCAATAGATATAAACAATTCACCAAAGTTTCATGGACATTGGTGAAAGCCTTTTCGAGTTATTGTCCGAAGTGTTAAAAATCACCCCTTTTTTATGAATAAAGCCCCATAAATCCAAAACTTAAAATCTGAAATTTATAAAAATTGAAAGGGAGCTTACATCAATAGATATAAACAATTCACCAAAGTTTCATGGACATTAGTGAAAGCCTTTTTGAGTTATTGTCCGAAGTGTTGAAAATCCCCCCTTTTTTATGAATTAAGCCCCATAAATCCAAAACTTAAAATCTGAAATTAAAAAAAAACGAAAGGGAGCTCACATCAATAGATATATACATGTTTCATGGAAATTGGTGAAAGTGTTTTTGAGTTATTGTCCGAAGTGTTGATGACGGACGGATGGACGGTACGACAGACGGATGGACGGACGGACAACGGTATACCATAATACGTCCTGTCTAAAAACTTACAGATCTAACATTGTTGGGTTGATGTTTAGACGAGATGTATATACAGAATGTACACAGCCATGTATCACCACAACTGCTGGTGTTCCGATGGATAAATCTGTTGTAGAGTTGTCACTGGTTCAGACTTACTTATTAATATAATTATTTCTGTGATTGTATCTTACATTAATTTGTAGGATTCTTTACTATAGATTATTTAGCTGATTTGTAAAAATAACATCTTCATGCATTATATATCATGTACTGTAGTACGACACTAGATTAAAATTGATGTGGAAAGGTAACACCAGGCCACCAAAAGCTTCATTTTGCAGCACAGGTGGTTAAGTGGTCTAGCGCGCCGGTAACAGTGCAGGCGATTTGGTGACACAATATCTCAGTAGCATGAGTTCTAATCACAGCGAGGGGAGGAACAAAAAATTTGCAAAAGCAAATTTACAGATTTAACATTGTTGGGTTGATGTTTAGACGAGTTATATATAGGCATAAATAATCAAAATTAAACTGATGTCCATATTTGTAATATATATTGTAGCTAGATCTTACCTTTCTTGTCATCTACAGGTTGATAATAACCCAGGTAATATTCCAATACCTGTGGCTTTTTCTGAAAAAATAAAATACAAATTGGTTTAAATTGATTAAATATCCCTTACTTATCATATACTTAGAGAAAATAATGGTATAATTGATCCCCATGATAAAAATAATTTGTTCATATATTTATTCATAAAGTTTGAAGAATTCCCTTAGCCGTGTGATATGAATTTTGTTATCAACTGCTTCATGTTATTATCACATGACATTTCGTGTCGGCAAATTCTGAAAAAAAACAAACTAGGATGAATATAAAAATGTAAGGAAACAGGAAAATATATTATTAAAACTAAATGCAAAACAAATTTTACTATAAATGCAGTTCCAAAGATTTAAAATATTGTTGTCAGTATATCTTCTGATGAACTATATGATAAAAAGAACATAAAATGTCATTTTTTATATCAAACCCCTTATCATATCCGAAATTAAGATAGCAATCTTCTCATGTAAAACGTAAATTATATTCAAAGTCAAAGAACATTGATATTAGGCAAATGGCCAAATATTTTCCATGGAAATAAAATGTGTCAATACTTATACAACTGTATATCAAATATTGGTTTATTATAATAAATTTCACTTAAACTGACATAATCACTAAAAAACAATAAAACTAAGTTGTAATTTAAAAATAATAAAGAATGAATGAGGGGTCAAATAATTTTCAGGGAAATAAGATTTTTAATGTATCACCAATCCTTAAATTTAAGTATTACTTACTAAACTTAACTCTTTATTTTCATGGTACTGTCTTAGATGTTTCCCGTGACACAGTTCATAGGTCCAGTAACTCTCAATCTGAAACAGAATGCTACAACTTAAAATCCTAGTGTAAAATTCAAACATGACCTAATTAATTGAGTTGAGCATTCATATTATTTATTGTATTAATCAGTGCCAACATTTTGAAAAGCATTTGTTAACATTCTAAGAGCAAAATATTCAAAAGGGTACTAAAAAGAAAATATAAACTTCCAATGAGAGAAATAGAGTTTATGGTATCTAGCAAAATATTTTCCTATTATCCAACAGTAAATGTAGACTTGTTACCTACCCTGTAGGAGCAGCTACTCTGCTGGAACATTGTCTGAATTAGTTCAAATCCTGATAAACCTCCATACACTTTCTTGGACTAAATATATGAAAGAAAAAAAAGCATAACATAACAATTCAAAGATACAAGTATTTAAAATAAAATATGAAAGCCATTGAATGATAAAAATTTAGCATTTGCAACTGATATGGAAAATGATCACTGATATAACTATAATGCACATAAAAAATATTGGAAAGAGCCATGTAATCAAAGCAAACAAAAAAACATTAGTCAACACTTTTTAGCCAAGTACATTATGTATTTATTATCTATCAATAGCACATGGGTTTGTTGTAAGATATTATTTTAACATTACAATAAGTCACCTAAACAAAAGTTCAGAGTTTAAAGTTTCTATATAAAATTGTATATGATAGCACAGTAAAACTTTTCATTAAAAACACATTTTTATATTTTGACCATTAGAAGCTCAGTCTCAGTGTAGTAAAATTTCCCCAACCCTTCCACCCATGTGAAATTTTTTGTATCAATTTTTAATTCTTGTAAATGCATTTCACTTTTTTCTGCAGATCTTGAAAAAGAACATTATGTAAATATTTTTTATGATATGAACACATTCTATTTCTATGTTTTTGTTGGCAAATGTTTGTAAGACATGTATGCTGTAGTGACTTAGTGAGTTTGCATTTAGTGATTGGTGACAGCTTCTTTTTTTTATGAATAAAACTTTGCTATACTTGTCTACATGTAGGTGAACTCTTTCCCATAGATATGTGTTTTAGTTTCTGTTCATACATTTAAATACTTTTTTTGCGTTTGAGGCCAGGAATATGAAAATAAAATAGATTTTTAATACAAATGTATATAAATGTATATTTACCTCGTCATCTTTCCCTGTTAATTCTGGAAGGATGCACATGTATTTTTCATGATTAACTGTCATCATTTCTACAACACCTTTATCTTTCTGAAATAATAAAGTAAATGCTTATCTGTTTTTTATTTCAAAATACAATGTTCATATCAAACATGTCAAAAGCATCTAATTTCTATAGTTCATATTTTAATTGAAATTTAGAAATTTGTTAAATTCAAAAGCAATGTCTGGTGATACATGTATGTGTGTGTTCTACCAAATCAAGTTATCAAGACCATGTGGTTTTGTTTTTCACTATTGTCTTAACTTCTGCATCTATTTTAAGGAGTCTGAATTAGACAAGTGCTGGTTGTTGATGTGGTCTGTTGCATATTTAAAATAAATCTTTTAATACTAAAAAGGAAAAGTGTCCATTGAAGAGCTGCCTTAATTCATCAAAGGGACAGAATTCTCTTTAGGTCAATTTGTATTTTTTTTTAAATGAAATATATATTTTTTGGATTTAAAGATGATTAATTATTCAATTATTTTAACTTACTATTAATTGATATTTACAAAGCAATTTTGTTATTGTTATATGCTGGTGTAAAATAAAATATCAATACATAGGCTAGTTAGAGTAAAAACAATGAAGATTTTAAATTAAAATAGAATAAAAAGATAGTTTGTTTACAGCTTGTGTCTTCAACTCTTGTGACAAGTTTGAAAGTACAGGAACAATTGACTTTTATAGTCTTTCATCCTCATGTGCATGAAAATAATATTTTTTCATTTCGTCAAATTTTAAATGATTCACTAAGGAAAACCTGGTTACATAGATATAGGAAGATGTGGTGTGAGTGCCAATGAGACAACTCTCCATCCAAATAACAATTTAAAAAGTAAACCATTATAGGTTAAAGTACGGCCTTCAACACGGAGCCTTGGCTCACACCGAACAACAAGCTATAAAGGGCCCCAAAATTACTAGTGTAAAACCATTCAAACGGGAAAACCAACGGTCTAATCTATATAAACAAAACGAGAAATGTATGTATACACGTATGTTTTAAGAATTTATTAATTGTGACTGTTTATTTAACGCATCATGTAAATATAACGGAATTTGATGAGACTGTTATTAAAGAGAGAGGGTTAGCGCTATAGAACCAGGTTTAATCCACCATTTTCTACATTTAAAAATGCCTGTACCAAGTCAGGAATATGACAGTTCTTGTCTATTCGTTTTTGATGCGTTTTGTTATTTGATTTTGCCATGTGATTATGGACTTTCCGTATTGACTTTCCTCTGAGTTCAGTATTTTTGTGATTTTACTTTTCACTTAATTTTAAAAAGTTCTTAATTTGTTAATTTCTTACAGCAGTTCACTAACTGAAGTATGATTAAAAACTTATTCGATACAAAAACATTTATAAACATGCAAACATGAAAGGAATCAAAAAAGAATGGGAGCTAACACGATTTAGAAAATTGTGAACAGATTTCTGTTTCAGATGTTCATACCTGTCAACCTCTGAAAATGAAAAGTCAGGTCATGACCTGCATTGAAAAAAAAAATCTCAGGTCATAACGCGTACGACATTTTGCGGGCTCAATAGAAGAACAAAAATATGTTTACATATAATTTATATAGTCAATATGTATATGAAACAGTTAGAACATGTATACAAGTTTATTTCAGACTATTGTTATATTCCATAGGCATAGTAGCAGACTTGGCATTCTTTAAAAGAACTGCACTTGGTTTCAGTTCATAGCAATGCAAATGTGTATTCATTTTACAAGAAAAAAGAGCACACAGTGTATCCTTATTAAGATCAGCCCTAAACTTTGTAGCTATTTTCTTTACTAAAGAAAATGCCCTCTCACTGTCTGAATTGCTGTTTGGCAAAACCAGTAATGTTTTAGCAATTTTTGACAAAACAAAAAATCTTGGCTTGTTAAGAAAAATGTCATGCAACTTGGACATTTCTCCCCAAAATGTACCAATGTCAGTTTCAGGGGAAGTGCAAAGTGGAAGTTCATCTAATGGGGTCAACGCTTGTGAAAATATCGTTACGTAGCTCAGGTAAACAGTCCTACATTTTGACTTTTGGTTACATTGAAAAAGACCGATAAAACCGAAGGTCGTATTACTTCTAAATACCGGAAACAATTCCGGTCAGAAATCCGGGTGAAACGGGTAATGTTAGAAATTCCCGGGACCCGCCGGGTAAAGAAAAACTCCCGGGTGAGAGGTGAAAATAACGGGTGTCACCCGCAAAAAACGGGTGAGTTGACAGGTATGGATGTTGGCAACAACAGCATCAAAATAAAATCATAATTACTGGTGATTGAAACATAAATTACCCAGATATTGAAAGATTTAACACTAAAGATGTTTATTAAAGCTGGATCTAAATAGTACTACATAAACAATGATAGTAATGCACTTTAAACTGTTAAAACGGTCAAGGGTCAAACACACATTTTGTTACATGTACAGATATTTTCAAATTGGTTAAAATTTTACCTAAATCATCAAAATAACCACATCGTGAATTGTCAGTGGCCTTAATTAACTATGGATATTGTCATTTTTTAGAGAAAAAAATAACAAAAAATTATATTATTAATAAAGACACCCCCATTAACCTACCCCTCCCCCTCATAAACAGATAAACCATACCATTTCTTCTAAACTGAAAGTTGACTTATCAACCCATTCAATTTTATGCAATTCATTATCCATGAATGGATCGAAACCAGAGCTTCCAATCACAACTAAAGTGAAGATCCATATGTAACTACAGGACTTTTTAATGGTTGTCATATTCATTTTTTATTTGAAGTTAAAAATGAGATGCAGCATAATATATGAAGCTGACGTGTAGAAATCTGTGAACTGAGCGCGGCCATATGTTAGTCCCGCATTTGTTTATGTAGTTTATCGTGTCGGTTATTGGGTAAAATTTTCACAACAGAAAATATATTTACCAGATATTTGTTTTTAAAATATTTTGACGATTTAAAGATTTAATAAATTGCATTTGTATATCATCATTGTATAAAGATTCTTATAAGAAAGTTCTTATTATTTTACACGTTACATTAATTTACCGCATTCCGGTCACTTGGTAAACATGGTATCAGGTCCGTTCGCGCCCAATATACTTTCGCACCCTACACGTTCGCACCTCGCACGTTCGCACCCAAGGTTCGTTCGCACTCTACACGTTCGCGCCCAATTTTAATTCAAATTCCAGATGAATAATATGAAAATCATGATTGTTGTTTTTAATTGCTTTGATGTAAATATTGAATGTATTTATAGCTTGGTATGAGTAAAAAGATTGAATATTTTAAATACAGAACACAAAAGATAATTGTTTTTAACAGCTTGGTTCCTTTGATTTGATCTGAAACAATGAAATAATAAAATATGGCAATACACTATTATAAAAACCAAAACATGATAAAATTTATTCAACACACCAAAAAACGTAGTCAGAATCTCCCTTTATTTGGAAACAAGTCAATGAAACAAAGTTATAGGCAATGCACTAAACAAAACATGATTAAGTGTTATTCAGCACAAAATAAAACGTTGACAGAATCCCACTTTAATTAGAAAGGAATGTTATTTTTTAACAATACACTCTCAAAAACTTGATAAAAAATTTATTCAACACATTAAAAATGCTGTCTCGCTTTATTTTGAGACAATTAAATCAATTATACTTTTAAGAATACTACTTGCCAAAACTTGATTACAAAGTTATTAGACACAAAACCAATTAAAATTGGGCGCGAACATGTAGGGTGCGAACGGACTTTGGGTGCGAACATGTGGGGTGCGAAAGTGAAAGGGGGCGAACATGAGTGGGTGCGAACGTGAATGGGCGCGAACGGACCCGGATTCGGTAAACATGGAGGAAGTGAAGCATTCGCAGTTTTTGACAATTATATGTTTTGTCATTGTGTTTAGCTGTGGCATGGTGGCAGCCTTACCAGAACAGGGTGTTCTCACAGTCAATATGAATAACAAAGTATACAACTCTAATGAACTTTTTAGACTTCACTTTAATAAGAATGTGTTATTTTGCAATGTGACAGTCACTCACACAAAATGTGTCCATATATTCATCATAATCTGGACTGTATTATAACTTTAAACTGCAAGGAAGTGACTACATAGTGAAGGATCCAGCCATTTTAAAAAGGGGGGGGGTCCAACTTTATGCTCCCATTCAAATGCATTGATCATCCAAAAAAGGGGGGGGGGGTTCCAACCCCTGGAACCCCCTGGATCCACCAATGCTATATATAGCTTTCAGGTTGATCTAGCCCCACGCTTATCCGACCCCAATAAAAAATGTATTGATAATTAATGAAAATAATGATATATATTAATTGTAATTCATAAATGTTTATTAATTTTTATTATAATGTAAAAGGTGTATAAAGGTAAAAAAAATAAAAAAGGCCTTTGAAAAATATTTTCCTTTAGATGAGTATTAAACAACTAGGTTGAATATGTTTTTATTACAAGTTAATTAATAAATTAATTGCGTATCGATTTAAAATATTTCTTTAACCAGTACTTCACTTACCTGTTGTCATCCATCATTGGACATTTTTCACAAATTCCTCCAAAATCAAAAAGTTTATTCATATTATATTTTGGGGCCAGATTGACTTGGTTCAGATCGACTTTGGGCCAGATTGACTTGAGGCCGGATTGGTTTGAGACCAGAACGACTGGATACCCTATAAATATTTCCCTTTGGAAACAAAATTGTTCACATCAAATGGCTTACCATCAACTGTAAGGATTTATCGGTGAACTACACGATTTCGACATCTTGACCAAATTGCATGATGATATTCCAAGTTGAGAATTCAGGTCTCTTCGCCCAAAATTATATTCACTTCCATTTTCATTTGCCTCCTTTCATGTTCACTGCCTTTTTATAGGATTTGTGTTGAATAAGCTTTTTACTCGTGCTCCAGTATGCTGTATATATTGTTATCAAATAAAGAATTAAGTTCTTTATTGTTTTAAAAATAAAATTAAGTGACATTCTAACAACTTAAACAGCGACCTGTTCATTGAAGCTGTCCTAGGATTTGACTTAAGACCTCTCAAAGGAATAAATTATGGTAAAGTAAGGACTGACTAAAGTAAAAAGACATATCTCAGTATGCACACTGAAGCTATCTGTGGACTACCTTAGCTAGGATGTCCTTTTTATACGACCGCAAATTTAAAAAAAAAATTTTGTCGTATATTGCTATCACGTTGGCGTCGTCGTCGTCGTCGTCGTCCGAATACTTTTAGTTTTTCGCACTCTAACTTTAGTAAAAGTGAATAGAAATCTATACAAGGTTTATGACCATAAAAGGAAGGTTGGTATTGATTTTGGGAGTTTTGGTCCCAACATTTTAGGAATTAGGGGCCAAAAAGGGCCCAAATAAGCATTTTCTTGGTTTTCGCACTATAACTTTAGTTTAAGTTAATAGAAATCTATGAAATTTTGACACAAGGTTGATGACCACAAAAGAAAGGTTGGGATTGATTTTGGGAGTTTTGGTTTCAACAGTTTAGGAATTAGAGGCCAAAAAAGGGCCCAAATAAGCATTATTCTTGGTTTTCGCACAATAACTTTAGTTTAAGTAAATAGAAATCAATGAAATTTAAACATAATGTTTATGACCACAAAAGGAAGATTGGTATTGATTTTGGGAGTTTAGGTCTCAACAGTTTAGGAATTAGGGGCCAAAAAGGGACCCAAATAAGAATTTTTCTTGGTTTTCGCACCATAACGTTAGTATAAGTAAATAGAAATCTATGAAATTTAAACACAAGGTTAATGACCATAAAAGGAAAGTTGGTATTGATTTTGGGAGTTTTGGTCCCAACAGTTTAGGAAAAAGGGGCCCAAAGGGTCCAAAATTTAACTTTGTTTGATTTCATCAAAATTGAATAATTGGGGTTCTTTGATATGCCGAATCTAACTGTGTATGTAGATTCTTAACTTTTGGTCCCGTTTTCAAATTGGTCTACATTAAGGTCCAAAGGGTCCAAAATTAAACTTAGTTTGATTTTAACAAAAATTGAATCCTTGGGGTTCTTTGATATGCTGAATCTAAAAATTAACTTAGATTTTTGTCGAGCCTTCGACTTTAGTCGAAAAAGCGAGACTAAGTGATCCTACTTTCCGTCGGCGTCGGCGTCCACAAATATTCACTCTGTGGTTAAAGTTTTTGAAATTTTAATAACTTTCTTAAACTATACTGGATTTCTATTAAACTTGGACAGAAGCTTGTTTATGATCATAAGATAGTATCCAGAAGTAAATTTGTAAAAATAAAATTCTATTTTTTTCCGTATTTTACTTATAAATGGACTTAGTTTTTCTGCAGGGAAACATTACATTTACTCTGTGGTTAAAGTTTTTAGAATTTTAATAACTCTCTTAAACTGCCCTTGTTTGTACCAAACTTGGACAGAAGCTTGTTTATGATCATAAGATAGTATCCAGAAGTAAATTTTGTAAAAAAATAAATCCATTTTGTCCGTATTTTACTTTTAAATGGACTTAGTTTTTCTGCAGGGAAACATTACATTTACTCTGTGGTTAAAGTTTTTAAAATTTTAATAACTTTCTTAAACTATCCTGGGTTTATACCAAACTTGGACAGAAGCTTATTTATGATCATAAGATAGTATCCAGAAGTAAATTTTGTAAAAAGATAACTCCAATTTTTCTGTATTTTACTTTTAAAGGGACTTAGATTTTCTTCCAGTTAACATTACATACAGTCTGCAGTTTAAGTTTTCAAAACATTAATTATATATTCATTTATAACTATCCTACATTTTTACCAAACTTGGACAGATGTTTCTTACAATCAAAAGGAATATTTTTATTGATTTTTTTCCCTCCTTTTTGTTGAGCCTGCGATTTACAGCAAAAGTAGGCGAGACACTGGGTTCCGCGGAACCCTTACAAATTTTTTATTATTGGCCTAGTTTTCAAGTTGGCCCAAATCGGGGTCCAAAATTAAACTTTTTTGATTTCATCAAATATTGAATAAATGGGGTTCTTTGATATGCCAAATCTAACTGTGTATGTAGATTCTTCATTTTTGGTCCCGTTTTCAAATTGGCCTACATTAAGGTCCAAAGAGTCCAAAATTAAACTAAGTTTGATTTTAACAAAAATTAAATTCTTGGACCTCTTTGATATGCTGAATCTAAACATGTACTTAGATTTTTGATTATGGGCCCAGTTTTCAAGTTAGTCCAAATCAGGATCTAAAATTATTATATTAAGTATTGTGGAATAGCAAGTCTTTTCAATTGCACAGTATTGTGCAATGGCAAGAAATATCTAATTTCACAATATTGTGAAATAGCAAATTTTTTTTTAATTAGAGTTATCTTTCTTTGTCCAAAATAGTAAGCAAGAAATATCTTATTGCAAGAATTTATTTTAATTGGAGTTATCTTTCTTTGTCCAGAATCAACTTAAATTTTTGTTATATACAATATACAATGTATATTCACTTTTTACTACCAACTGATAAATTTAAATAATCTTTACCATTCAGTGAAAACAAGCAGTTTTTTTACATCTTAATATTTTATGATGTATTTAAATGAGTAGTTATTGTTGCAAACTCCATTAGAATATTTTAATTGAGATTAGTTTTGGAATAAGGGAAAGGGGGATGTGATTAAAAAATTGGGTTCAATTTTTATACGACCGCAAATTTTGAAAAAATTTTCGTCGTATATTGCTATCACGTTGGCGTCGTCGTCGTCGTCGTCGTCGTCCGAATACTTTTAGTTTTCCCACTCTAACTTTAGTAAAAGTGAATAGAAATCTATGAAATTTTAACACAAGGTTTATGACCATAAAAGGAAGGCTGGTATTGATTTTGGGAGTTTTGGTCCCAACATTTTAGGAATTAGGGGCCAAAAAGGGCCCAAATAAGCATTTTCTTGGTTTTCGCACTATAACTTTAGTTTAAGTTAATAGAAATCTATGAAATTTTGACACAAGGTTTATGACCACAAAAGAAAGGTTGGGATTGATTTTGGGAGTTTTGGTTTCAACAGTTTAGGAAATAGGGGCCAAAAAAGGGCCCAAATAAGCATTATTCTTGGTTTTCGCACAATAACTTTAGTTAAAGTAAATAGAAATCAATGAAATTCAAACACAATGTTTATGACCACAAAAGGAAGGTTGGTATTGATTTTGGGAGTTTTGGTCCCAACAGTTTAGGAATTAGGGGCCAAAAAGGGACCCAAATAAGCATTTTTCTTGGTTTTCGCACCATAGCGTTAGTATAAGTAAATAGAAATCTATGAAATTTAAACACAAGGTTTATGACTATAAAAGGAAGGTTGGTATTGATTTTGGGAGTTTTGGTCCCAACAGTTAAGGAAAAAGGGGCCCAAAGGGTCCAAAATTAAACTTTGTTTGATTTCATCAAAATTGAATAATTGGGGTTCTTTAATATGCCGAATCTAACTGTGTATGTAGATTCTTAATTTTTGGTCCCGTTTTCAAATTGGTCTACATTAAGGTCCAAAGCGTCCAAAATTAAACTTAGTTTGATTTTAACAAAAATTGAAACCTTGGGGTTCTTTGATATGCTGAATCTAAAAATGTACTTAGATTTTTGATTATTGGCCCAGTTTTCAAGTTGGCCCAAATCGAGGTCCAAAATTAAACATTGTTTGATTTCATCAAAAATTGAATAATTGGGGTTCTTTGATATGCCAAATCTAACTGTGTATGTAGATTCTTAATTTTTGGTCCAGTTTTAAAATTGGTCTAAATTAGAGTGCAAAGGGTCCAAAATTAAACTAAGTTTGATTTTAACAAAAATTAAATTCTTGGGCCTCTTTGATATGCTGAATCTAAACATGTACTTAGATTTTTGATTATGGGCCCAGTTTTCAAGTTGGTCCAAATCAGGATCTAAAGTTATTATATCAAGTATTGTGCAATAGCAAGTCTTTTCAATTGCACAGCATTGTGCAATGGCAAGAAATATCTAATTTCACAATATTGTGAAATAGCAAATTTTTTTTTAATTAAGAGTTATCTTTCTTTGTCCAGTATAGTAAGCAAGAAATATCTGCAAGAATTTTTTTAATTGGAGTTATCTTTCTTTGTCCAGAATCAACTTATATCTTTGTTATATACAATATACAATGTATATTCACTTTTTACTACCAACTGATAAATTTAAATAATCTTTACCATTCAGTGATAACAAGCAGTTTTTTTACATCTTAATAATTTATGATGTATTTAAATGAGTAGTAATTGTTGCAAACTCCATTAGAATATTTTAATTGAAATTAGTTTTGGAATAAGGGAAAGGGGGATGTGATTAAAAAATTGGGTTCAATTTTTCTCATTTGAAATTTCATAAATAAAAAGAAAATTTCTTCAAACATTTTTTTGAGAGGATTAATATTCAACAGCATAGTGAATTGCTCTAAGAGAAAACAAAAATTTTAAGTTCATTTGAATACATTCATTCTGTGTCAGAAACCTATGCTGTGTCAACTATTTAATCACAATCCAAATTTAGAGCGGAATCCAGCTTGAATGTTGTGTCCATACTTGCCCCAACCGTTCAGGGTTCAACCTCTGCGGTCGTATAAAACTACGCCCTGCGGAGCATCTGGTTCTCATTTGAAATTTCATAAATAAAAAGAAAATTTCTTCAAACATTTTTTTGAGAGGATTAATATTGAACAGCATAGTGAATTGCTCTAAGAGAAAACAAAAATTTTAAGTTCATTAGAACACATTCATTCTGTGTCAGAAACCTATGCTGTGTCAACTATTTAATCACAATCCAAATTTAGAGCTGAATCTAGCTTGAATGTTGTGTCCATACTTGCCCCAACCGTTCAGGGTTCAACCTCTGCGGTCGTATAAAGCTACACCCTGCGAAGCATCTGGTTAACCACTGTTCTAAGTGTTTGCTAATAAAAAAAGGAATTTATTAATTTTAAGAATGCATTGAATTCATCAGTAGTAAATAATTACAAGATTAAAATTGAAAATATTATTGGTATTATTGTAAAGTAAATAAATTATAGTTATCTAAACAATGGTACATTAAAACATCAGTTTATGAGAAAGAAAAAAACAAAACATAGAAAATGTGACAATGTTTTATGACAAGGTAGGACCTTTATCAGGACTCTGGGATCAGGTGTTTTAAAGCTCAAGATTGATCCTTTCGGGATCTGGGAATTCTTATAAGATTTTCAGGATACCGAGATTTAAATTTCTTTAAATTCGGGACCTTGGGATTCTATGTATTTTAGCCCGGGTTTTCAGGATCAGGACCCCTCCTACCCCCTCCTCTTTTATATAACAATTTAAAATACAGGCAAAGGAATTAAACTTCAATTGTTGTAGTTGCACAGTTAAAAGAATTGCTGGTATAAATATATATCGTACAGATAGCTACAGATGTGACAACACTTTGCAGATTTCTCAATTTTTATTTCAATAAGAAAAATACATTGTATATTTATTAGACAATGAAATTAATATTTCTGTTTCTGCAAAACATGATGTCATCATTCAAAAAGAGGTGAGAAATATGTTAAAAACGGCTTTAAATGTTTTCCCAAACAAAAGGAGGAGAATGTCCCATGGTCACCAAGCAAGTTCAACTTTATGAAACCATGAAAAACAATGTGTTTAAACTTCTTGACTTGATTTCTGTGATCACTTTAAACTGGCAGCATATCTGTAGGAATTTCATTATGGATAGATCATGTTTTTATTGTACAATTTTATCAGCAGATGTAACTTTAATAATATCGCTGTTCATCACAGAAGACTTTCATTGTACATGTTATTTTATTTTTTATTTCAGAACAATATCACTTCTATATCCAAGATAATGTACAATAGCACAAAGATATATGTTAAAGGTTTGTTTATTTATTGTTTTTGAAACATTTCTTAAATAAAAAAATCCTTTTCAAATCAGCCTATTAGCATGATTAGGATCTTAAACAGTATAATCACAACTTAGTCTACATGAAAGAAGATAATTTTAGAAATGAAAATAAGGATATGTGGTATGATTGACAATGAGACTACTATCCATTACAGTTCAAATGAAGTAGATGTAACTATTTATAGTTATAGGGAACCATACCACCTTCATTATTGAGAAAACCCCATACTGTTTGTATTGTCAGCTATAAACATTATTCATGGTTCCATCCCTTTTTTGTTTAAAAACTTCATTGATCTTCTAGTTTTCAGTTATCTACTTAAAATTATACTGTATAGTCAATAATATTCTTTTCATATTTCTGTCAGTACTCTATTGTCCTCTAGATATATTTGAAAGCTAGACTGGTGCAAAACTAAGATGACAATAAGTTAAAAAAAAAAGTAAATTGAGTATAATTACACTTTCTAACATTATTCTCCAGTATTTAGCTAGTTTTAAACCATATCAAACTAAACTGGTTTTAATGGTTGCCAGCAAAATTCCCTGTAACATCATAAACATATTTTTTTGTGGGAAACTTGATCAGTATACTTAAGTTGTTCATCATGTTTTTGCTCTTATTCATTTATATATAGAATGACCATACATTGTCTCGAAATATCAATGTTATTTGTACAAGGCTTAGAAACAGGTAGAAAGCGAGGCTGTGCCGAGCATTTCTACCTGTTTCAAGCTGAGTACAAATAACCGATTGATATTTCGAGACAATGTATGGTTATTCTATATATAAATGAATAAGAGCAAAAACATGGTTATTCTTTATATACTGCAACTCTTATAAGTGTTTTAAATGAAGTATTTAGGGTAAAAACCATCCTTTTTTTAATTTGGAGCGGACGACGTAAAATTTCTGTGAACCTGATTGATGTCATAAATAAAACTCTATGGAAACGCATTGTGAATGTCATAAACAAGGTGATATACGGTCAGTAACTGTATATCACATATGAATATATATAATATAGTCAATGCAATTTGACTGCTCAAATAGCACAGCTGTAGTATATAATATGATACATGGCCATGATAAAGGCAATAATACGATTAAGAAACATATTGTAGTGAATCAAAAATGGGAAGCATTGTGATAATAAGCAAAGGTTATTCTGATGACATGAAAATTATTTAAAAACTTAAACATGATGTTTTCAATGGCTTCATTTTACTTTAAAGTTACACCAAATCCTGACAAAGGGAATATTGCATCAGAACTTACAGTAAAATGGATGCTACGATATTCAAGGTGTATGGAGGAATACATGATGATCAATGAACCGGTGAGTACTGCAAGTGACATTATGTTATTGCATAAATGAACATAGATATAGAAAGATGTGGTATGAGTGCCAATGAGGCAAGTCTCTGGACATCCAAATAACAAATTATAAAGTAATCCATTATAGGTCAAGGTACGGCCTTCAACATGAAGCCTTGGCTCACACTGAACAACAAAGATATAAAGGGCTCCAAAAATTACTAGTCATTCAAATGGAAAAACCAATGGTCTAATCTACTGATCTATATATAATAAAAAAAAATGTCCTTTTATAAATATATACATGATAAAGGTTACGGTACAAGAAATCACATTGAAATGGTAACCATAGTGATAAGCATTATGTACAATGGACATGATGGAAATAGTCTACTGTATTTTATTTAATACACAAATTAAGTTTTGTGGTTTTTTCTGGCCTTGTCATAGCAGTTGAAGTGTGCAATTGAGTCTCCTCTTCTTTCTCTTGGTTTACTGATGATGATGCAAAAATGTTCATAACTTGAAAGTGAATTTCAGAAGCAGTGTTATTTTCAGTCATAGAAAAAGTACTGAACTACATTTCAGCCCCATATTTTTTTACATCGTCTTCAGTACCTCCATAAAAAATGAAGACTGGACCCCATTTTTACAGGTAAAAAGATGCATACATATGAATGCTATGAAGATAGGAAATTTTTTTAAAATGTTGTCACACACTGAATGTCTTCAGGATCTGCTTACCCTTCCGGAACACCTGAGATCACCCCTAGTTTTTGGTGGGGTTTGTGTTGTTTATTCTTTAGTTTTCTGTGTTGTGTCATGTATACTATTGTTTGTCTGTTTGTCCTTTTCATTTTTATACGACCGCAAATTTTGAAAAAATTTTCGTCGTATATTGCTATCACGTTGGCGTCGTCGTCGTCGTCGTCGTCCGAATACTTTTACTTTTCGCACTCTAACTGTAGTAAAAGTGAATAGAAATCTATGAAATTTTAACACAAGGTTTATGACCACAAAAGAAAGGTTGGTATTGATTTTGGGAGTTTTGGTCTCAACATTTTAGGAATTAGGGGCCAAAAAGGGCCCAAATAAGCATTTTCTTGGTTTTCGCGCTATAACTTTAGTTTAAGTTAATAGAAATCTATGAAATTTTTACACAATGTTTATGACCACAAAAGGAAGGTTGGTATTGTTTTTGGGAGTTTTGGTCCCAACAGTTTAGGAATTAGGGGCCCAATGGGTCCAAAATTAAACTTTGTTTGATTTCATCAAGAATTGAATGATTGGGGTTCTTTGATATGCCGAATCTTACTGAGTATGTAGATTCTTAATTTTTGGTCCATTTTCAAATTGGTCTACATTAAGGTCCAAAGGGTCCAAAATTTAACTTAGTTTGATTTTGACAAAAAATTAATCGGTTGGGTTCTTTTTTATGCTGAATCTAAAAATGTATTAAGATTCTTGATTATTGGCCCAGTTTTCAAGTTGGTCCAAATCGGGGTCCAAAATTAAACTTTGTTTGATTTCATTAAAAATTGAATAAATGGGGTTCTTTGATATGCCAAATCTAACTGTGTATGTAGATTCTTCATTTTTGGTCCTGTTTTCAAATTGGTCTACATTAAAGTCCAAAGGGTCCAAAATTTAACTTAGTTTGATTTTCACAAAAATTGAAATCTTGGGGTTCTTTGATATGCTGAATCCAAACATGTACTTAGAATTTTGATTATGGGCCCAGTTTTCAAGTTGGTCCAAATCAGGATCTTAAATATTATATTAAGTATTGTGCAATAGCAAGTCTTTTCAATTGCACAGTATTGCACAATGGCAAGAAATATCTAATTGCACAATATTGTGAAATAGCAATATTTTTTTTTAATTAGAGTTATCTTTCTTTGTCCAGAATAATAAGCAAGAAATATCTAATTGCACAATATTGTGAAATATCAATATTTTTTTTAATTGGAGTTATCTTTCTTTGTCCAGAATCAACTCAAATCTTTGTTATATACAATGTATATTCACTTTTTACTACCAACTGATAAATTAAAATAATCTTTACCATTCAGTGATAACAAGCAGTTTTTTACATCTTAATATTTGATGATGTATTTAAATGAGTAGTTATTGTTGCAAACTCCATTAGAAATTTAATTGAGATTAATTTGGAATAAGGGAAAGGGGATGTGATTAAAACAAATGGGTTCAATTTTCTCATTTGAAATGAAATTTCATAAATAAAAAAATAAAATGAAAATTTCTTCAAACATTTTTTTGAGAGGATTAATATTCAACAGCATAGTGAATTGCTCTAAGAGAAAAACAAAAATTTTAAGTTCATTAGAACACATTCATTCTGTGTCAGAAACCTATGCTGTGTCAACTATTTAATCACAATCCAAATTTAGAGCTGAATCCAGCTTGAATGTTGTGTCCATACTTGCCCCAACCGTTCAGGGTTCAACCTGTGCGGTCGTATAAAGCTACGCCCTGCGGAGCATCTGGTTAGCCATGGCGTTGTCAGTTTATTTTTTATTTATGAGTTTGACTGTCCCTTTGGTATCTTTTGTCCCTCTTTTTCAAAGCTTCTTTAATAGGTAAGAGGTATGCAACTCTTACAAAAACAACACTTTGTGTAAAAAGCATTATCAAAAAGAGAATACTAGATGCACAAAATAACATCACTTTGAACGTTAATTGATTCTAGGCAGAACAAATCTCAAATAAAAACATTAATAATTCTTCTAAATATAACTTAAAAATACATTATTGTACTGCATAGGACAGCATGGTGGTGTGGAACTTAACATCTCACCATACTAAACATTCTAAGAGCAACCTTTAAGCATATTGCAATCCTATTAAGTGTGGAGTATGTTTTTCACATTGTACTTGATAACAAGACAGCAGTTTTACATGTTGTTGGTGAAAAACTTGCATAGTTCATCTGTTTTTAACTGACTGAATAATGGAAATTTAATTACAGAGTTGTGAACTTGTGTGTATTTGTACTGAATGATTATCCAATATTTACAGAATCAGATGAACAGTTTTCTACAACATCCTGAAATTCAATGGCTCTCTGGAATGCCTTACAACTGGACAGAATATAAAACCAATTCAGCAATACTTAAAAGCAACCACTGGGATCTTGGTGTAAGCATTTATTATAACTGTCTTACATCAAATAGAAATAAGGAGTGTGTTTAAGCTTTCTTGACTTGACTCAAAATTTGATTCTTTTTTTATACATCTCAATCCAAATCTATGTTTATCCAGACTAACTGGAAACAAAGTTTGAGTGGTAAATTGAAACAGCCTGTCTGCCCTTTTTGAGAGCCTTACCAATGTCTTGATCCTTTGTTTGATTCACTTCAAACTTTAGAAAAGATAATGTGAAGCAATTATTGTTCTATTATGTGTATCCTTTTTGAATAATGAAAATGGACCATTTTTCTAGATGAAATTTCAATTTAGTATTTGTTAACTTGTTTCATAGCTAAACACAATGATAAGGTAGAAAATAATTGGACTATTTATGATAAAACTTTCTTTTCTAAACATAACAAATGGAACATATGATTATTGAATTTCAATGAAGAAAAAAAAGAAAATAGGTAAATTTGTCCTTAATTTTAACATATTTGATTTGAATAATTGGGTTGTTGATGAATGCACTTTCCGTTCTAAAGCCTAAATATAATTGAAATCCAGTGTTTTGTTTTTTATAGTCAAATCTTTCTTTACTCTCTGTCTGTTTCCCAGGGTTGTAAGTTTTAAGGTTTAGGAAAGCTGTATAAAATAGCTATATCTTACTTTTTTGTGGTTTGATCATATTTTTCATGTACTGTAACCAATTGAGCAAATTTGAATGATTGTATTAAAGGTGTACATGACTAGCTGATATTGTTTTATTTGACCTTGATTTTGTTTTCATTGAACAATTGGTAATCTCATTAAAGTATGTAAAACCTTCAGAATACAAACTTTCAATCATAATTTATGAAGGTGAGTCAGTGTGAGCACTCATATTGTAGAAGTTGTGTCATTTTAACATATTCAAAGAATTGACGGTTTATACCTGATCTATTTTTAGGACCACAGAAAGGATGAAATGACAGGAGAGTCAATGCAACAGTATCCCCCTATTGTAAGTATGATAGATTATAAACAGAAAACAGTAAAAAGAGGGCTAGTGAATGAACAGTCCATTTGGATTTATATTTCAAACAATGAGAATTATCTTATATAGTATAGCAACATATTTATGATCATAATCTCACATAAATGTTGGAATAAGATCTTTCAGCATTATCTTTTAATATAAAGATAATAGAATATAAGCAATAACCAATCACCTTGTTTGTCAAGATCATTGTTTTACCTTGTTTCAAGCATAAACTACTTGAACTATGAACAGATCAACTTAATATTTTGTCATCAGCTTGACAGTTATGATTTTTACCTGTGAGAACTTTTTAGATCTGTAAAACGCCTACCACCTGTTTGCAGATACTTGTTTAATAGGTGGAATGAAATAAAAATATTGGTCTCAAAATTAAATTTCCCAGTATTTAGATTTTTTATAAATTTCTGAAATGACATTTAGGAATTATGGAACTTTATTCTTCGACAAAAGAAACCAGCATACCATGCTATGAGCTCATGGCGCTGCTCTTTATTATATGTATGTGGGACACCTACATTCTGTTTCTGATACATGTTTGTACTTAAAGATTTTTTTTAAATGTTGAATGAAAAAAAGGTTGAACAGAATGACTTCATATTTGATCAGCAGCTTGTCATAAACGTATTTACACTTTGGGTATTTAGCTGCATTTTGCCTCTGAATGACCATATATCACCACCGAATAACCTTTTGATGTCAAGCAACAATCACTTTTTAGTTGTGACGTCATATGTTTTGAATTATGAAGTCAAAGTTTACGGGAACTTGTGTGATGTTATGTAATGGCGGACAAATTTGCAAACAAGTGTAAATATGTCTTTTGGAGAGTTGTAAGGTGTGTGCTTATTGGATCTGTTATGCAGATACATAAAATCATATACATGTATAATCTTACCTCTTTTCAAGAATTATTTTTATGCATTTTTTTATTGAAGGGGAAAATTTATTTATTTTTGATAAATGTAATTAATGCATTATGTTGTTTTTTTAAATTTTTTTTCTCATCATAAATATGTTTTTGGGTCAATTTTAGAATAGAAATAAGCGGGATACAGGAAAACCAGCTGCTGTTCAAACTGTAAGTATAGATATTCCTTTGAGGATATAAGGAATCAATTCAATCTATGAATAAATTATCATCATATATTAACTTAAGGCCAAGTAAATTTAATTAGTAGATTTTCATCCAGTTTTTTTTTTAAATGGGGCGGGAAGGAGGATTTTTATTTTTTTTAATTTTTAACTGGATTTTTGTGACAAAAATGTCGGTTATTGATTTGGGGATGTACGTCGGGCAGGCGGGAGGCAATCAAATGTTGTCCGTGCATTAACTCATGAACTGTTCGACCAAAGCTTTTAAGATTTTAATATGTTGTTACTGACAACAAAATGAAGGTCAAGTTCAATAATGGCGATTTTGACTTTTACCGTTCAGGAGTTATGGTTCTTGAAAGATTGAAATATGGAGTTTCCAGTCGTGTCCATGCATTTACGCATGATCTGTTCTTCCAAAGCTTACCAAATTTTAATATGTTGTTACTAATGACAAAATGGAGGTCAAGTTCAATAATGATGATTTTGACTTTTACCGTTCAGAAGTTATGGTTCTTGAAAGATTGAAATATGGAGTTTCCAGTCCTGTCCATGCGTTTACGCATGATCTGTTCTTCCAAAGCTTACCAAATTTTAATATGTTGTTACTAATGACAAAATGGAGGTCAAGTTCAATAATGACGATTTTGACTTTTACCGTTCAGGAGTTATGGTTCTTGAAAGATTGAAAAATGGAGTTTCCAGTCGTGTCCATCACTGGTGTCCATGCATTTACGCATTCATAGATGCCAACCGTTATGATTTTTCTGTAGTTTTTCTGATTTTGCGATACAAACTACGCTATTACGGTCAAAGTCGAATAGTTACGGATTCCCAATCATCGCCGTTCAATTTTGTAAATCGCAAATTTTTATCATTACTTTTCCGTCCTGGTCCGGTATTTAGAAAACGACAATGTAATGTGTCCGGTTTCTCGGGAGTTATCAACCTATTGATGGGAACTAACTGACTTCCGAAGAGGAAAACTTGCATTTTATGAAGTAGCTTTCCCCCTTTCTCTACTTCTCCTTGACAAAAGGAAAATGTACGAGTCAAGAACATCTGAACAATTAATGAATGGAATTCATACTACAGACAACATGTTGAACGACAAATTTTAGTGCACATCATTTTGCAACCACTCAGCAGTAATTTTTATTGGTAAATGCAAGTTTTTGAATGATTACTGAAAACTTTTCAAAAATACGGAAAATTTGATAGTTTGTTACTGATTGTCTCAAAAGGGGTTGGCATCTATGCGCATGATCTGTTCTTCCAAAGCTTACCAAATTTTAATATGTTGTTACTAATGACAAAATGGAGGTCAAGTTCAATAATGACGATTTTGACCTTTACCGTTCAGGAGTTATGGTTCTTGAAAGATTGAAAAATGGAGTTTCCAGTCGTGTCTATGCATTTACGCATGATCTGTTCTTCCAAAGCTTACCAAATTTTAATATGTTGTTACTGATGACAAAATGGAGGTCAAGTTCAATAATGATGATTTTGACTTTTACCGTTCAGGAGTTATGGTTCTTGAAAGATTGAAATATGGAGTTTCCAGTCGTGTCCATGCATTTACGCATGATCTGTTCTTCCAAAGCTTACCAAATTTTAATATGTTGTTACTTATGACAAAATGGAGGTCAAGTTCAATAATGATGATTTTGACCTTTACCGTTCAGGAGTTATGGTTCTTGAAAGATTGAAAAATAGAGTTTCCAGTCATGTCTGTGCATTTACGCATGAACTTTTCTACCAAAGCTTCCCAAATTTTAATATGTTGTTACTGATGACAAAATGGAGGTCAAATTCAATAATGACGATTTTGACTTACCGTTCAGGAGTTATGGTTCTTGAAAGATTGAAAAATGGAGTTTCCAGTCTTGTCCGTGCATTTACGCATGATCTGTTCTTCCAAAGCTTACAAAATTTTAATATGTTGTTACTAATGACAAAATGGAGGTCAAGTTCAATAATGACGATTTTGACCTTTACCGTTCAGGAGTTATGGTTCTGGAAAGATTGAAAAATGGAGTTTCCAGTCGTGTCTATGCATTTACGCATGATCTGTTCTTCCAAAGCTTACCAAATTTTAATATGTTGTTACTGATGACAAAATGGAGGTCAAGTTCAATAATGATGATTTTGACTTTTACTGTTCAGGAGTTTTGGTTCTTGAAAGATTGAAATATGGAGTTTCCAGTCGTGTCTATGCATTTACGCATGAACCATTTAATCTAAGCTTTTCAAATTTTAATATGTTGTTACTGATGACAAAATGGAGGTCAAATTTGATATTGACGATTCTCACTTTCACCATTCATCAGTAATGGTTCTTGTGATATTGCCAGGATACAAATAAATGTTAATAAATCCGGTTTGCTGTTGTTGTGACAGCCTCTTGTATTTAATTCATATGAAACACTCCCACTGAGTCTCAGCGTGACTGTTCTTCATACATACAAGTGTAATAATTGGCAATATCAAGTATATTGATTTATTAGGAATAGTACATAATTTTAAAAATTCTTAAATAAATATCAACCACTGTTCTACGTATATGCATGCAATTGCATAGAAACTTATTTATAGTAAACAGCTACAACTTGGATAAATGGACTTCTGTTAGACTGTTTACACCAAATTTATTTTGCTTTCAAAGCGAGGGTTTGTAGTCCCCATAAAATGAAGCAAATACATTGGTATGCAACACAAGTATTATGATTACAGAATAAAACAAAACCTCAAACAGTGTTGAAAATAATATGCAAGATGCAAATTTAATATTTATACAATGTAAAACATGAATTTAACAGAAAAGAAGTTGTTGTTTAATGACTCTATTGGTGGTATTGGGACAAAGGGTGTTTGCTGTTTGTCAACAACAACAAAAAAGAGAGCCATATGTAAATCTAAGGGATAGCTAACCTATATTAAAAATGTGTAAGTTTTTTGATTTTTGGAACTCAATATACGGTCAAAAATCTATATAAAGTTTGTGCTTGAGTTAATTTGTTTAATTCAGTCATGTTTATTGTTCCAATGTGTTTCATGATTCTTGTGCTTTGGATATCTTTCAAAATCCAAATTTTCTGACACAAAGTCATTGTATAAATAAAATGAAAATTATCCACGGTTTTCTAATCACATTCAATGACATTTTTTACATACCATACCACAATTCGCATTCTTGGACACCGTGTATTACTGGTAACTTTATTATTTTTATGCCCTTCTCATAATTAATCTATATTCTTGGTAGATGATTTTTTCTTCATAAAGCATCATAGAATGAAATTCAAAACAGTGTGGCTTAGGCCATTGATTGACATATAAATTTATCCATTGACTAGGACAATTTAAGTGAACGTTTGTATGAAACGACCACTGCTCACTGTGCTCTTGTAAAAGACTCTTAAACTATGGGGTCACAAAAGGTTCTCAACACCTAAATAAAGTAATTCGAAAAATTAATCAGAAATAACACAATGTTTTGATTTATATCAATTGTATAAATCAAAACATAAAGATAATTCCTGATTAATTTGTCGAATTATTTTATAGTTAAAGGCGTTTAGAAACCTTTGGTGACCCCACAGTTTAAATGTCTATCGTAGGTACGTCGTGAACAGACAGTGATTGTTACAGACAAACATTCACGTAAATTGTCCCAGTCAATGGATGAATTTAATCTGTCAATCAATAGTCACAGCCACACTGATTTGAATTTCATTCTAATATGTCCACTTAATTATTTTGTATGTTTGGTGGATTACTTGAAGAAATATGAAAACAAAAAGCCAAAAGTTTTGAATGAAATGAAATTAGTGACAGTTACCTGTAACATTTACAATCAATTTTCAGAAATCTTAAAAATTTAAATGCTTTTTTTCTAATTCTTTGGTAAGTTATCCCTTTCTGCAAAAATTATGTAAAAAAAGTTAATTAACATGTGGTTACTGATGATCTTAGTACCTAGATGATTTGCCAAGTGAAAAGGTAACAACCTTTTATCAGGTCTCTAAATAAATCAAAGTATGCTAATAAGTGTTAAAGAAATATATATAAACTCTAATATGCCATTCTTCCAATGCTTTGAGTAGGCACCCATAGGTAAATTCGATTATAATCATATGTCTGTTGAAAGGCAATGTCATCATTTGTTTGGGCTGTTCCAATTTTCCTGCGTGGTATGCCTGTTATGAAAGATTTACCTCACGTCAGTGGAGGAAATGAAGTCACTAAACAATGACTAAATAATGTATGGATTTTCGTTAATTTATTTGATTTTTAGTTTTTGTTGATTCATGTTTGATTTCATGATTTGAAAAATTCTGTAGACTTTAGGTAATTTATTTTGTTCAACACTTAAATTAGTTGTTCACCTAATCCAACAAAAAGCATTAAAATTAGTAAATGTATTAAACAAGTAAAAATGAATCCAGATTTACAGTTATCCTGGAAAATCTTTGTTAAAATCTCGTCTAAAGGTAGAATCTATCTTCCTCACAGAGTTCAACACAAGCATCATGAATTCCCATCATGGCAAAATGTACATCTGCCAAGTAAAATCGTATTTAACATCAATGTATACAGTCCATATAATACTATTATCAGATATGATAGTAAAGGTAATTGTATAAAGTGATTGTGACAGACCACTTTGAAACAGCCCTCTACAATTAGACAAGTATTTTTTGTTAATGTTTACCATAAATATGTGTTTTTACCCCCGGTTAACATTGTAAGCAGTCCCAACTTCTCTTGACAGTGATTTACCTTAAAACCAAAAAGAATGATTTTCAAGCTTATCACATGTGTTTATTGTATATTTCACATTGAATAACATGATTAGAAAATGAAATCTGTTTAGGTTTGTACCAATTGTTTTTTTTTCATATTATAATGATAGAAATAAATGTAAGTGTTTAATTATTCTATTGTAGAAACTAACAACACAGCAGTCACCCATCAAAGCACCTACTACAGTACATGTGAGTTTGATTGATCAATTTGATATATATATAATTCTTGTTGATATAGGTGTTAGCTTGTTTGGTTAGTACATTAAAATCAGAAACTATTACCTAACATCAGGGGCAACCTTGGATTGAAGGTAATTTGAATCCCATCGAAACATTTTCTCTACATGTCTATCTCTTTTAAGTAGTCACCACACTAATACTGTCTGTAGTCACTTATTTTGCTTTTTTTATGTTTCCAGCCATTTTGGACACTCAATGGTTTTTATACGACCTAAAAAAAAAAATTGGGATGTTATAATGGTATGATGTCGTCGTCTGCATTGTTGTCAGAAGACACATTGGTTTCCAGATAATAATTTTTATGTAAAGTAAATGGATGGATCTCTATGAAGTTTTTTTTAATTTTTCAGGATAATAACTTGGGTATAAGTATTTCAATTGCTCTGAAATTATACCACAATGTTTTATACCACAAGATGAAGGTTGGGATCTATTAAAGGGGTTATAGGGCCAACAGTTTAGGAAGTAATGGCCAAAAAAGTTACCAAAAACAAGCATTTTCTAGTTTCCAGACAATAACGTGTGTGTAAGTGTATGGATCTCTCTTACATTATACCACAAGGTTCCATATGTCAAAGGGAAGCCTGGGATTGAATTTGGGGTTAATTACTCAAAACATGTAGGAATTAGGGGCCAAAAACAAGCATTTTCCAAGTTTCCAGACAATTACTTGTGTTTAAGTGTATGGTTTTCTCTGAGCCGGGATTGAGATTTTGGGTTATTGCTCAGAGGGGGTTTCAAAAAGGGGGCGGGATTTTTTTCCCCTATTTTTTTAAGGGGATGCATATTTTTAAATTTCAAATTTTTGAAAAGTTTACAGCTATATTTCCTTACACTTTTTAATTATGATTATAATTTCTAATGTTTAAATTTTATTTTTCAGACACAACCAGAACATGCCACGGTAATTATTTTATTTGACACATTCATGTATATAGAATTTTTTTATCTGTTGTCTTGTATGGTCAATGCACATACTCTATACCACAACACCTCTGAAGCTAAAAAATAAACCAGCCAAATTTTTATTTATCTTTGAAAGCCAGTTCAGTGTTGAATCATTTACATGTATAGTATCTGTGTATATTTTGGAGATTATAGATATAGGAAGATGTGGTGTGAGTGCCAATGAGACAACTCTCCATCCAAATAATAATTTAAAAAGTTAAACCATTATAGGTCAATGTACAGCCTTCAACATGGAGCCTTGGTTCACACCGAACAACAAGCTATAAAGGGTTGAAGTTTCTTTAAACATGTTAAATGTAAAGAAATCTTTATACAATCCTATGGTAAACTTGTTACTTGGTTGAAAAATAAGTGAAAACTTTAACCTTAACCTTAAACATACCCCTTTAACCTGCAATAGCCCCCCTCCCTTAAATGTACCCCACAAATAAGAATGAATCCACAGTTATTTTCACTTTTTTAGCTCACCTGACCTAAAAGGGCAAGTGAGCTTTTCTCATCATTTGGCGTCTGTAGTCCGTCGTCCGTAAACTTTTACAAAAATCTCCTCCTCTGAAACTACTGGGCCAAATTTAACCAAACTTGGCCACAATCATCATTTGGGTATCTAAAAATGTGTGGCGTGACCCTACCAACCAACCAAGATGGCCGCCATGACTAAAAATAAAAAACATAGGGGTAAAATGTAGATTTTGGCTTATAACTCTGAAACCAAAGCATTTAGAGCAAATCTGAAATGGGGTAAAATTGTCTATTAGGTCAAGATCTATCTGCCCTGAAATATTCAGACAAATCGGACAACCCGTTGTTGGTTTGCTGCCCCAAAATTAGTAATTTTAAGGAAATTTTGCAGTTTTTGGTTATTATCTTGAATATCATTATAGATAGAGATAAACTGTAAACAGCAATAATGTTCAGCAAAGTAAGATCTACAAATAAGTCAAGTGACCAAAATTGTTAGTTGACCCCTTAAGGAATTATTGCCCTTTATAGTAAATTTTTAAACATTATTCTAAAATTTTAGTATCCTTTTAAAAAATCTTCTCCTCTGAAACTACTGGGCCAAATTTAACCAAACCTGGCCACAATCATCATTGGAGTATCTAGTTCTAAAAATGTGTCCGATGACCTGGCCAACCAACCAAGATGGCCGCCATGGCTAAAAATAGTACATGGGGTGAAATGTAGATTTTGGCCTATATCTCTGAAACCAAAGCATTAAGAGCAAATCTGATATGGATTAAATTGTTTATCAGGTCAATATCTATCCCTGAAATTTTTAGACAAAACAGACAACCCGTTGTTGGGTTGCTGCCCCTGCATTGGTAATTTTAAGGAAACTTTGCCGTTTTTGGTTATTATCTTGAATATTATTATAGATAGAGAGAAACTGTAAACAGCAATAATTTTTAGCAAAGTAAGATCTACAAATAAGCCAACATGACCAAAATTGTCAGTTTACCCCTTAAGGAGTTATTGCCCTTTATAGTAAATTTTTTACCATTTTTTATCGAGCCTGCGACTTTTGTCGCAGAAAGCTCGACATAGGGATAGTGATCCAGCGGGGGGAATGTTAGCTAACTTCTTAAACGCTTTATATTTAAGAAGGTAGAAGACTTGGATGCTTCATACTTTGTATATGGATGCGTCATGTTATGAAGTTTACGTCAGTCACATGTCCAATGTCCTTGACCTCATTTTCATGGTTCAGTGACTACTTGAAAAAAAAGTGAAGATTTTTTGTAATGTTAAATTCTCTCTTATTTTAAGTAATAGGATAACTATATTTGGTATGTGCGTACCTTGCAAGGTCCTCATGCCCGTCAGACAGTTTTCACTTGACCTCGACCTGATTTCATGGATCAGTGAACAAGGTTAAGTTTTGGTGGTCAAGTCCATATCTCAGATGCTATTAGCAATAGGTCTAGTATAATTGGTGTATGGAAGGACTGTAAGGTGTACATGTCAAACTGGCAGGTGTCATCTGACCTTGACCTCATTTTCATGGTTCAGTGGTTATAGTTAAGTTTTTGTGTTTTGGTCTGTTTTTCTTATACTGTATGCAATAGGTCTACTATATTTGTTGTATGGAATGATTGTAAGGTGTACATGTCTAGCTGGCAGGTGTCATCTGACCTTGACCTCATTTTCATGGTCAAGTGATCAAAGTAAAGTTTTTGAGTTTTGGTCTTAATTTCTAATATTTTATACAATAGGTCAACTATATTTGGTCTATGGAAATATTTTATGATCTATATGTCAGTCGTGCAGGTTTTATTTGACCTTGACCTCATTTTTACGGTTCATTGCTCAGTGTTAATGTTTTTTTTGTTATGGATGTTTTTCTTAAACTATAAGCAATAGGTCAACTGACAGGTGTAATAAAGCTTTATATTTAGGACTATCAACATAATATCAATGATAAGTAAAGAAGGCGAGACATTTCAGCGTGTGCACTCATGTCTAAGATTTAAGTAATCTTTTTAAAAAATCTTCTCTTGAAACTACTGGGCTAAATTTAACCAAATTTGGCCACAATCATCATTTAGGTATCTAGTTTTCAAAATGTTTCTGATGACCCAGCCAACCATCCAAGATGGATGCCGTGGCTAAAAATAGTACATAGGGGTAAAATGTAGATTTTAGCTTATATCTCTGAAACTATAGAATTTAGAGCAAATCGGATGTAAAATTGTTGATCGGGTCAAGATCTATCTGCTCTGAAATATTCAGACAAATCGGACAACCTGTTGTTGGGTTGCTGCCCCCGAATTAGTGATTTTAAAGAAATTTTGGAGATTTTGATTATTATCTTGAATATTATTATAGATTGAGATAAACTGTAAACAGCAATAATGTTCAGCAAAGTAAGATCTACAAATAAGTTAACATGACCAAAATTGTCAATTGACCACTTAAGGAGTTATTGTCCTTTATAGTCATTTCTTAACAATTTTCATAAATTTTTGTAAAGTTTTAGAAAATATTTTCCACTGTAATTACTGGGCCAAGTTCATTATAGATAGAGATAGTTGTAGCAACAAGAATGTTTAGTAAAGTAAGATCTACAAACACATCATGATCACCAAAACACAATTTTGTCATGAATTTATCTGTGTCCATTGTTTAATATGCACATAGACCAAAGTGAGCGACACAGGCTCTTGAGAGCCTCTAGTTTTCAAATACACTGGTTTAAGATTCATATTAATAATAAATAACAATCAATGCATTGCCAACAGTTCAATCATTGTAATCTGTATCAAGTTCACAGGGTAATGTAAAGCAAAATTATATCTGGGTGAAATTTGATCTGGAGGAAAAATGTCACAATAGTTATTGTTATTTTTTTATCCAGAGGAAAATATTTCCCTGGGATATTTTTTTCCTTTGCCGTGAAATTCTATCTGGGTAGTTAACTTATTGAATAGTTATTAGAAAAAACTTATCCTCTAAAAATACTTTGAAATAATAATAGTGTATTTGAAATAAAGCGAAATTGTTAAAAAAAAAAATGTATTATAATGGGAAATAATTTCACAAATTATCCTTGAAAAAATTTCCTGAAATATTCAAGTCAATATCATCCTTTTAAAAAGAAAATTATCATGAAACATAGGGAAGAAAACCAGAAGTAATTTCAAAGATCGTAATTGTGAAAATAATATCATGATTAAATAAGGTTAGTGAAATACCATGTAAAAGTGAGTTGTTTTCAGATCTCAGTACAAATATAAATTTAAAAGTAAGGTAGAAATATAGTTGCATTACTGCTGTTAACAG
The DNA here is from genome assembly GCF_036588685.1 of Mytilus trossulus. NCBI lineage: Eukaryota > Metazoa > Mollusca > Bivalvia > Mytilida > Mytilidae > Mytilus > Mytilus trossulus. The sequence continues at coordinate 21,519,146 of NC_086375.1, forward strand.
TAATAGAAGAATTTGATTATCATGATATTTTTAACTATATAAATAGTTTTGTCTGGGGACAGAGATGTAGTTGCATAGATGCCAACCATTACGATTTTTCCGTAGTTTTTCCGATTTTGCGATACAAACTACGCTATTACGGTCAAAGTCGAATAGTTACGGATTCCCAATCATCGCCGTTCAATTTTGTAAATCGCGGATTTTTATCATTACTTTTCCGTCCTGGTCCGGTATTTAGAAAACGACAATGTAATGTTTCCGGTTTCTCGGGAGTTATCAACCTATTGATGGGAACTAACTGACTTCCGAAGAGGAAAACTTGCATTTTATGAAGTAGCTTTCCCCCTTTCTCTACTTCTCCTTGACAAAACGAAAATGTACGAGTCGAGAACATCTAAACAATTAATGAATCGAATTCATACTACAGACAACATGTTGAACGACAAATTTTAGTGCACATCATTTTGCAACCACTCGTCAGTAATTTTTATTGGTAAATGCAAGTTTTTGAATGATTACTGAAAACTTTTCAAAAATACGGAAAATTTGATAGTTTGTTACTGATTGTCTCAAAAGGGGTTGGCATCTATGTAGTTGTTGATTATATGGAAATCAGATAAATCATAGCATAACAATATATTGGAACAAAAGCATGTTTAACAGCTGGATAGTATTTACCTGTGAAATGTTATCTGTCTTATTAAATCAAGTTGTAAGTCATCTTTTTATATAAATGAATATATAAAAAATAAGATTCAAGGAAAAATTTCAGTATGAAATAGATTCAGAAATATATTATATTAATATCTTTAAAATATAAATTGCTCATAATTACCTCCCTTTGATAAATTATGCAAATTTGGTCTACCTTTGTGAAACATTTTATAATTATAGTCAGGTATATATTGATTGTGAGTAACTTACATAGTAGTTAATGGGACTCTATTGCACAAGGTTCTGTGAAATATAGTATGGCAAATGTATACCGGTACATACTATCCGCGTAACACAGATAGATTTTCACTCCTCTGGAAAAAATCAACCTGTGAAATACCATGCCTGGAAAAAAATTACCGGGACAAATTATCCTCAGGATAAAATATCACAGAGGAAGAAATAAACCGTTACAGTAATTCATTAGAACACCATTAACATGTAAATATCCTTGCACCAAATTCCAATTCATAGTATCATGTTTAAAACTTTAATCATTTAAATTTTGATTTTGAATGTGTTGTTATAGAAATCACCTTTACTTGATACTTGGAGAGATGGACCATACATATTTATACTGCAAGTGGAAAGTAAAGAAAAATTTGATATTGATGGTGAGTAAAGTTGTCGTAGTTACAACCAATAATCAAGGGGGAGAAAAAGACAGTGCAAATATTCTGTTGTGTGTAATACATATTTTTTTTGTGTAATATGCAGGTAGATTTTTTTTAAATAACTATTCAATACTTCTAGACAACTTTTCATAATATTTAGTTGATTTAAGGTTTCTTTTGAAGATAGTGTCTTAATCAGTATCATACCGTAATATATATGTAAGTTATTAAAGATTATTGTGGTGTTTGAATTTAGAACTAAACCATACTCTCTTTTTTTATGTCAGATCAGTAGACCGCTTTCTAGTTTGTCTGTCTCCGGAAAAAACTTGTCAATTATGCACACCATTATGATGTCATTTACCAGATATAGGGGATTGCCTATATCCCTGCATTATTAACGTTCATCAAGCATCTTATTGATTGTCATTGTGAAGGATAAACTAGAAATAATGGTTGTTATGTAGGTACTTAATCACAATGCCCTAATGACAGCAGTGCTGATTGTTAATTATGAGTATACAATTTGCCGAAAAATATGTGCAATAATTACCGTTAAAAGCCTTGTATAGTCTGCTTTTTTCCCTCCAAAATTGGACCTCCCAGACAGGGTTCAGACTATAGAGTACAATAAGCAAAAAATTAGAGAAAAAGTTAAATTTCGCAGGCAAGGTGGTTTGTTTACGTTCCGCCATCTTTGTTATTGATATTGTAGAGGGCGCTCTTATCATTTTTCAAACTAATAATTTTAACTCATCCATATTAATAAGTTATTTCTACGGTATTCAATATCAAGTTAATACTGATAAATTTAAAAACTAAACCCTTCATTACAAATTTTTCGTTTCTTTTCAATGCATTGGTTGAAATAACTGATATCTGCTTGATTGAAAAGATACAAACATAGTTAAAAAGGCAATTGTAACCAGCTTAGAATTTGTAAACTACAAAACATAATAGGTTATTGTTTTGGTGTTTCATACTGACTAATATGGTTTGTATTGGCTTAAACCTTCAAACATTAATGGGATAGATATATTAAAGACTGTTTTACATAAGGATGGAACTGTTTTACTTTCAAAGTCGTATTATAGTGACTCTCACCATTTTTTTCTTCTTTTACACATGCTTTTCAAACTTCCTGTTTAAACATACTCAAGTTTCTAAATTGTTTTTTAAGTGATTTAAACTTATTTTAACAATCATGATGCGTTCTAGAATCTTTTACAAGCAGTTTCAGCTTCTGTTTGATGATGGAAAACTGTTTTTTCCAAGAAAATACAGCAAACGACCGCACCCATTTGAAATTACCAGAGTTTCATTAAACCTTTTCTAACCGTTACAAAAAGTTTTTTACATGAAATTTTGTGGGGAGAAGGGGTTGCGGCCTATGTACCAGTGCGAACTATACAAGCCTGAATACGGTTTATATAGTTCCAACCACTCACTCAACATGGGAAAGGAAGTGACAATGCCCCTAAAAGCACGAATGATGTTCAATTAAACCAAAGTTTTTGACAGAAATGCATCAAACTCGAAAGCTGTCTATTTAAATTTGATGAAGAGAATTTTTAAAATGGTTGCTTGGTATTGAAATGTATATTTCTCGATAGAACATCTTGGTACAGGTAACATTATTTTAGATGTACACTATACCTTTAGAAAGTTCAACCTAAAAGATCTGTTTTCAACATTTTTGGATATTTTTTTTACAGCTCATGATAATAGAAAATAGCATTGACTTAATACTAGACTTTAGGACGTAATACAATACTTTGAAACAGCTTATAAATTATTATTTTTTCACGATATGATAGCAATTACCTAAGCTTATGTATTTTGTTTTATTTCAGTTGTAATTAAGATGGAAGGGAAACACCAGTATATTTCAGCAGTAGACTGGCCCCTTCTTATTGTAAGTTTGATAGATGACTTCTGCAAGTACTGTATATTGTTATTTTTTTTCACATCAGCCTTTTTTCAAGATTTGATCACAAAACTGGCAGGTTAAATTTTCACTGTGGATAATTATACCCCCGCTTTAAAAAGGGGGGTATACTGTTTTACCTCTGTCTGTCAGTCCGTCCGTCGGTCAGTCTGTCTGTCCGTCCCATGAAACTTTCGTCACATTTTTCTCAGGAACTACACATCCACCCTTTCTGTAATTTGGTATCAACATTTATATATGTCAGCCATACCGTGTGATGCGTTTTCAGATTCATCATTCATCGCCTTCCTGTTTACCGAACACTTGTATGATTTTACACATGATAGCCAAGTTGAAAATTTTCGTCACAATTTTCTCAGGAACTACAATACAAGGATTTCTGAAATTTGGTTTTAGGGTTTATCTAAGTCAGTTATACCGTGTGATGCGTTTTCAGATTGATCACTTGACAACTTCCTGTTTACCGAACACTTGTATGATTTTACACTTGATAGCCAAGTTGAAAATTTTCGTCACATTTTTCTCAGGAACAACAATACAAGGATTTCTGAAATTTGGTTTCAGGGTTTATCTAAGTCAGTTATACCGTGTGATGCGTTTTCAGATTGATCACTTGACAACTTCCTGTTTACCGAACACTTGTATGATTTTACACATGATAGCAAAGTAGAAAATTTTCGTCACATTTTTCTCAGGAACTACAATACAAGGATTTCATAAATTTGGTTTCAGGATTTAAATAAGTCAGCTATACCGTGTGATGCGTTTTCAGATTCATCACTCGACAACTTCCTGTTTACAAAACACTTGCATATTTTTACACTATTAATATTATCCACTTGCGGCGGGGGTATCAAAAAACTATCATCAGTGAGCAGTAGCTCACAATTTCACTTGTTTTCGCTGAATAGGAAAATATATACAATGTTAAAGATGTTAACAAAATAAACTGATTGACAGGTATGTAATTGAAAACAACATGTATTCTTTTCCTATTGGCACATTCTATACCAATATTTAGTAACTTCCTATACTTATGGTTGATATTTTTACCAAATGCTTCCTTTCTTTTACAGTTCTATGGTGTAATGGGTATAGTGTACATCATGTATGGACTGGTGTGGCTGGTACTATTGGCTTGTAGCTGGAGAGATTTACTAAGAATTCAGTTTTGGGTTGGTGGTGTTATATTATTAGGTAATAAATTGTCATAAGACATATACTTAAACTGATGATATCTTTTTGTGCCCCTATAATGGGTCTATTTTTACTGGCCATATAATGCTCTTTCGGCATTCTACCTTGTTAAAGACATCTTTGAAAAAAGTTCTGGAAAATTTATTTTTCTTCCTAAAGAAACAATAGGAAATTACATGATTATGTACCATTAAAGACAGCATATAGCTTTATTGGTGTGGCCTTATTTTATATGGGGATGACATCAATTATTTGGTATATGTTAGAGACAACATACTGTCATTACTGTGAAGCATGAAAAATATGTGGAAACGTATAACTGTTTGCAAAGGAAATAGATTGTTAGAAGAGGATGGATATTTATATTAACAATCATGCATATTTAAGAGCAAAGTACACTGTTATGTTCTATTCATTTTGATTTTAATTTTATTCATTTCTAGAATTTCGTTTTGAAACAACGTATTCAATTTTACACAACTTATATTATCGATTTGACCTTTACAGGAATGTTAGAAAAAGCTGTGTTCTATGGAGAATATCAGAGTGTTTCCAGTACAGGAAAGTCAGGTAGGTTGTATCCATCTTACAATACTGTGAGATGTCCCTTTTACAAGTAACTTGACTTTTTATGCCCCACCTACGATAGTAGAGGGGCATTATGTTTTCTGGTCTGTGAGTCTGTTCGTCCATCCGTTCGTTTGTTTGTCCGTCTGTCCCGCTTCAGGTTAAAGTTTTTGGTCAAGGTAGTTTTTGATGAAGTTGAAGTCCAATCAACTTGAAACTTAGTATACATGTTCCCTTTGATAAGATCATTCTAATTTTAATGCCAAATTAGAGAATTTATTCCAATTTCACGGTCCACTAAACATAGAAAATGATAGTGCGAGTGGGGCATCCGTGTACTGTGGACACATTCTTGTTTTTATCTTTATTTAAGTTTATGACTGGGACAAACTTTTCTATCCTAAAGCATAAGCATAGCTTATTATTATTTTTGAGGTATCTACCTGTTAAAAAATTTCAAAAAAAAGTATCAAAACTAGGTTGTTTCACCATTTGTCAGTAAATTTTTCTGTTATAATACAATTTTAAGGTATAATAGGCTGTCATCTGTGTGTCAGCTAATGCACTTTTAAATGATTTCTTGTTTTACAATTTGAAATTATAGTTATGTTTCAATAAGACTTGCATTGATCTTACATGTAATACCAAAAAGGGTTATAAATGTTTCAATACCACAATGTTATATGTAACTGAATTATTAAAAAACAGCAAAATTATTATACTTTCCAGTTCCTGGTGCTATAGTATTTGCTGAGTTAGTTTCCTGTGTGAAAAGAGCATTGGCTAGAATGTTAGTGATCATTGTCAGTCTGGGATTTGGTATAGTGAAGTAAGTAAAAACCTATAATTTAACCATTGCCATAGTAGGTAAAAAAATTTCAAAAGAGATTTGTTAAAGCGTGTATATTTGGGTTTTTTGAATGATCGATTTCTAAAGGTGAAGTTTCTTGGGTTTCTTTGATATACTAACAATGTACTTAGATTTTGGATATTGGACCATAGAAGGTAGATGTCCAATTTCGAATTTTTCAGTCCTTGACCACATTCGTTTTGTGTCACAAACCTATGCAATGTCTAATAGTGAATCACAATCTAAGTTCAGAGCTTTTTGAAGGTTAAATGTTGCTCAACTGTTCAGGATTCAAACTCTGCAGGAAAATCCAGTTTTCTGTCACTCTGACAGTATTTTGTTTTCATTGGATAGTTCCCTTTGCTAAAATTCAAATTGCCATGTAAAATCAATCTGATTTAGAAGAAAATTTTTATTTCCTTGCAATAAAATTAAGCATAGACTTTAATAATTTCATCCAACTTTATCCATAGATACATGTCAATACAAGCCATTAGTGATTTATATATTCATTTTATAAGCTTTATTTTACTCATAATACAGAAATACATTTGTAAAAGGAGTGATTATTTTTTTCAGACCAAGACTTGGAGCAGCTTTTCACAAAGTTCTGTTTGTTGGTGGTGTTTATTTTATCAGCAGTTCCATTGAAGGTTGCTATAGAGCATTAAATGTAAGTAAACACATACAATATTCAGGGGAAATGAATGGCCAATTCTGTGTCAAATCCTTCTTAATAACCACAAAAATCTTTTTTCTTTACATTTTTTCATGGACATTGTGCAGATAGGAATATTCCATTTGAGCTTGCAAGATTAATCTTGCAAGACAAGAAGGCACCTTGAAAATTGTTTCCCAAATTCATAACTCGTATCTGCATTTTTGTATTCTTAATCGTGCATTAAATCTTGCCAGAACAATACTTCTCTGTGAGCTGATCAAAACAGAACTTATTTATACAAAAAAATAGTAAAATTGTTTCAAAGATTTTTTTTTTATTATAATGAAATCAGAAATATTTAATGCAGTTTTTAAAGAGTTTAAAAAAAAAAAAATTAAATATGTATACTTTCAGTTAGATAGCCTGTCAGACTTAATGTTCCAAGTTAATTGTTTGTTTATTTAACCATTTGTATCTTTACAGCCAACTCAAGTTAACAATTCAACATTACTGATCCTGAACATTCCCCTGGCAGTAGTAGATGCTGTTATTTGCTGGTGGATATCCTTTTTATTGTACTCAGAGGCGGATTAAGGGGGGGGGGGGTCAGGGGGCCCAGGCCCCCCTTTTTGGTGAAAAAAATCAGTTCCTTATATAGGGAATCACTGGAGCGGGCCCCCTCTAAGGCAGTCAGTGGGCCCTCTACTTATGATAATTTCTGGATCTGCCACTGATACTGTACATGTAAGGAAATTTGTGAGAAAAGATCAGACAATCAGTGACTGACTTCTTTGTTAAGTTGATTATTTCTATCACTGTCAAACCTTTGATGAAATTGCTAGTGTAGTTGCTTAGTTTTAAGTGAATTAGTTTTTCAGATACTAGCAAAAAGAATATATTATCTTTATTTCAAAGATAAATTGTAAATGAAAAGAATTGACAGCCAGGAAATTTATAACTGTACCATAAAAGATGTTTAACATCTTTAGGCAAACAGTACGATAAGAATTGTTTTCTTCAAAATGTGCAAGTTTGAAAGGATTTATAACATTGAAGGAACATAGGGTAGTGGAAATTAATTCCTGGAGTTCTATTTTGCCGATCATTGTTGTAAAATGCTAAGGCTTATTTGTATTATCACTATGCAAATACAAGCAGAGAAGCTGCATTTGTTGCCTTAAACTTTTTCTCATTTTATTAGATTTAATGCAATGCAAACGATACCAAACACTTATGTTGTATATATCATGACAATCTGGTTTTAATTTACAATAAAAAAAATATTTCCTTCACAAACCTCAGATATTCTCAAGTTTAGTCCAAACCACTAGAACTTTAAGATTGAGAAGAAATGTAGTAAAATTATCTTTGTACAGACATTTTACTAATCTTCTTATATTTGCAGTTTTATGTAAGTAAATCAAGTTGTTTTAATACAGAGAAAAATGACTTATTGGAAATAAAAAGAAAGTTTTTATTTGTTGTTTATTTAACAAAGGAATGACTGTAATATTTTTTCTGTCTATGAAGTAATAACATAAAAAATGTGGTGCACACTGAATAACCCACATAAAGGATTATTTTAAAATGTGCACCACATCTTTTATTTTATTTCAAATAGACAGAGAAAAAATATTACAGTCTGTCATTTCTTATAATTTAATTCTAAATTCCGTTTTAAACCGGAATAAACCATGAAAAAATGTAGATGACGTCACAGTCACATGACAAATTTATGTCTTTGGCTGACGTTGTTTTGTTTATCAGCTCAATCAGAAGACCCGTTACATCCAAAATTAAACTATTGTCAGATCTATACATTTTGAGATTAGAAGAAAGCAGTTATGAACATTGAAGTATTTAATTGACCTTTTCTTCATATTTTTTTGTATTCACAATTCTTTTTTTAAAGGAAATAGATACATGGATAATGAATGTTTTAATTTATTACTTTACAGCTTCAGTGATATTTATGTTGTGGTCCCTTGTTACCCATAAATTAAAGAAATGTATTACAGTAAGTATACTTTTGACTTTATTAATTATGATAATTTTACTTTTGCATAAAAAATAGAACACATGGTACAAATGTTTAAAACTTTGAATAAAATCCTATCAAACTAAAAAGTAAAAAGATTGCCATGATAAATTGTGTTTTAGAAGGATTTAGTGTTTGAAACGTCATGATCTTTATGTGTTTGTCAGCTGTAACTGTCTTTATAAAAATTAATTTCCTTTCAATTTTATTGCATTAGATTTAAACCATTGTATTTCATTCCAATATTATATATTTGTCAATTTGTTCTAGGACTGGGAAGAGATTTGGATAGATGATGCATTCTGGCATCTTCTGTTTTCTGTAATTCTTCTGGTTATGATGTTTCTGTGGAGACCATCAGCAAACAGTCAAAGGTAACATAGATATGAGTACAAAACTGCTAAATATATATGTACTTGACATTTAATTTTTTAAATGTGATATAATTTTGGTGCAAGTTTTTTAAATTAACCATCCTTGGGTATGCTTGTGACTAAAAACAATATATGGAAATAAAACATTTGAAAGCACAAAAACCAAAATTGTTAAAACAGAGTACTTAGCTAAATTTATCTGAGGATAACTTTGTCAGTTACTGATTTCAAACAACAGGAACAATAACAGAAAAAAAAGCAGGAAATCACAACAATCTGCCACATCCTTTTCAAATTTAAAAGGTAAGATGAAAGAAAGACCTTAAAACTTGCATTGGCAGACTGACTTCATCGATACAGAAGAAATTATGGTTCGGCTCAAATAGTTTTATGTGTTCATAAAGACAAAACCGTTTTCATTTCTATTTTAAATAACTGATTTTTGTCGAGCCTTCGACTTTAGTTGAAAAAGCGAGACTAAGCGATCCTACATTCCGTCGGTGGCGGCGTCGTCGGTGGCGGCGTCGTCGGCAGCGTCAACAAATATTCACTCTGTGGTTAAAGTTTTTGAAATTTTAATAACTTTCTTAAACTATACTGGATTTCTACCAAACTTTGACAGAAGCTTGTTTATGATCATAAGATAGTATCCAGAAGTAAATTTTGTAAAAATAAAATTCCATTTTTTTCCGTATTTTACTATAAATGGACTTAGTTTTTTCAGCGGGGAAACAAAACATTCACTCTGTAGTTAAAGTTTTTAGAATTTTAATAACTCTCTCAAACTATCCTGGGTTTGTACCAAACTTGGACAGAAGCTTGTTTATGATCATAAGATAATATCCAGAAGTAAATTTTGAAAAAATAAAATTCCATTTTTTCCATATTTTACTTATAAATGGACTTAGTTTTTTCTGTGGAGAAACATTACATTCGCTCTGTGGTTAAAGTTTTTAGAACTTTCTTAAACTATCCTGGGTTTGTACCAAACTTGGACAGAAGCTTGTTTATGATTATAAGATAGTATCCAGAAGTAAATTTTGTAAATAAATAAATCCATTTTTTCCATATTTTACTTTTAAATGGACTTAGTTTTTCTCCAGGGAACCATTACATTCACTCTGTGGTTAAAGTTTTAAAAATTTTAATAACTTTCTTAAACTATCCTGGGTTTGTACCAAACTTGGACAGAAGCTTATTTATGATCATAATATTGTATCCAGAAGTAAAGTTTGTAAAAAGATTACTCCGTTTTTTTCTGTAATTTACTTTTAAATGGACTTAGATTTTCTAACAAGCATAAAATAGTAACAAGAGGAATATTTTTATTGATTTTTTTCCTCATTGTTGTTGAGTCTGCAATTTACAGCAAAAATAGGCGAGACACTGGGTTCCGCGGAACCCTTACAAATTTTTCAAGATGCATATAAAACTTTAAAAAAAGTTCTATTAAACTCCCACTTTTCTGTATGAAGTAATAGATTTTTCATCCTTGTGTCCACAATGTCCAGAAAAGTTTGGTTGTTTTAAGCATTTACTTATTGACTTGAGATGATAGTATTGATGATATTTTTCATTCCAGATATGCATTTTCTCCATTATTGGATGCTGATGAGGATGAAGAGGATGAAACATCAATGAATGATGCTTTTGGTAAGATAAAATTATAATTTATCACTGAAAACCTACAGTGTCTGTTTATTAAGTTTTTCCATTTCAACACCCTATCAAAACATAAGGACTTTTTGAGTTAAAATATGAAAATATTTTAATCTGAAATTTGAAAATATACTCCTTTGTTTACATTTGATATGTATCCTCATTTCGTTAATTAAGAAATGTAGCAGAAACTGAAAGTATTAAAGCTATGAAGTTTACATTAAAGACATTTGGAGTTGTTTTACGTTTTCTAGTTGCTTTTAAGAACTATCAACTATTTACTAATTCATCTGATGCTGCTTTATACCTGTATTATCAGTTAGTAATTATGATTCTGATAATATTTACCCCTATTTATTCAAAAATGAACTGGAGAACTTTAAAACTCTCACACATCGATATATCATCCCCTGAATTGTATAAATTGGCAAAGTTTCCTTTTCGGAAACCAAAAAAATCACTCAGATCGAGAATGGTGTTGAGCAAGAAAGATTTTGTGAAATATTATTAAAATCTAGTCTGTGGTTTGAGAGTTGTCGTCAAAATGATTCCCTGTTTTTCAGATATCAGAAAAATTATTTAAATGATAATGAAATAGTAACCCAATACAATAAAGTATCCCAAAACTGTTATTTTGTTGTTGATTAACCTGCAAGAAGTCTCAATTGATATATTTCAGATGGCATGAAGATGAGAAATTCTAAACAATCAAATGGGTCTCCTAAACAGAGAAATAATCCTGTAAGTTATTATGTGTTTTCCGATAGCATGCTGACATAAAGGAATTATTTAAATATGTTCTTTATCAACTGTAACATAGTTATGTAATATGATACTAGAAAAAAGACAACAGTGAAAAGCTAAAGCACCATTATTTAAAATCACCATGTTTTACACATAAATGTATATTTTGTTTATATAGATTAGACCGTTGGTTTTCCGGTTTGAACGGTTTTACACTAGTAATTTTGGGGCCCTTTATAGCTTGTTGTTCGGTGTGAGCCAAGGCTCCGTGTTGAAGGCCGTACTTTAACCTATAATGGTTTACTTTTTAAATTGTTATTTGGATGGAGAGTTGTCTCATTGGCACTCACACCACATCTTCCTATATCTATAAACTGAAAATAGCCACTCTGATATATATTGATGTGAAAACACCAAAGAATGTGTAAGTTATATACAATACTAAATTTGTTTTAACAGGATGATGACTTGAAGTGGGTTGAAGAAAATATTCCATCATCCATAACTGATAAGTATGTATTAATTGTAGATATTGAAGTGTCGTAATAGTATATAGTTTTAAATTGACATCTAGTGCATCTGTTTAAATATTGATATTTTATGTAAGGTGTTAATTAAAAAAAGAAAAAATAGAATAGGTTCCTGTCTTATTATTTAGAAACAAATTCTAGGAACATTTCACCTTTATTGGTAATGTTTTATTTGAGACATTGTATTACAATGGCATGGCCATGTTGAAACCAGGAGAGGACATTTACAAAAGTATATACTGCCTATACTCATTTAGGAAAACATAAGGTATATTCAGGATGTAATAGGAAATAGGAAAAAAACAGCAATGAGACAGCAACCAAACAACACAAACAGCTGAAAGAAATCAAGATGTTGACATTTGGTCATCCATATAATCTTTAAATTGCCAGATTCTCTGTAAAGTTTTATTAGTTAAAACTATCATGTTAGCACATCAAAATTCAGAGATCCCTAAACAGAACCTAAAATACAATTCTTATTGGATTATTGTTTTAACAGTATATGATAAAATTCTATTCTGTTTCCTCATTTTACAAATGAAAGAAGTTGAGTCCTTATTATACACATTTTCAACAAGTATCTATATAATGTTATGGTAATGTTAAATATACTAATCTAAAGTGGTATTGAAAGAATTGTTAATGTTACTTCTCTCCAACATTTTCGTTGTCTGCTAATTTCATGCATCATACCTAAAACTAAAACATTTCAAAATTAGATGTTTAAGATAATTGTTGTTCCTTTTATAGTTTATATGTTCTCACATTCATTTTCATATTTTTTTCTGACAGGGTGTTACCAAGTTTATTGGATTCTGATGAAGAAATAATGACAACAAAATATGAAGCCAACAAGATGCAGTGAGAAGCTTTTCAAGAATTTGCCATTGAACCAAGGACAATTTTATGTTAAGTTTCTATCCATTTGCCGAAGCTTTTCTCTCATTCTATAAATATTGATAAAAAGGTAGTTAGTGCTTTTACTGTTTATTGAAATTAGAATATTAGTTAGAAAGCTGCCTTGCAGAATGTGAAACAAAAATTCAGGATAAACACATTCCATATTATGTCAAGAGTATAAACATTGCAATATTATATTAAAGTTCTTGAAGTAAAAACAATACTCTATTGCAATAAATATTGCTTTACTTTGTAATTGATGCCTGTGATGTTGCAAATGCTTTGACAAAAAGTTTTTCAACAGCTTTGCAAGATAAAATTATTTGTAAATTGTAATTGAGAAAATGTACGTGAATAGCAGAAATATATACATGTATTCTAAAACCAAAACAAATTTGTTCTATACATCTAGCAGACATAAAAAGGATATGCAGCAGACAGAGAAAATGCCTTCCTTTACACATAGTAATGCAAAATTGTAAAGATGTCTGAAACTTATTTAAAATTTTATGACAAGAGCAAATATGAAAACATTCTTTTTTAAAAAAAAAAATCCCCATTTAACTCATTAGGCCACACCAAATAAATTTTAGTTTAACTTCAAACTTGTGAAGAGTGAGTGAACAATACTTTTTTTCTGAATGAAATAATTAATCACCATCTTTAAAAAAAGGTTGAACAAAAAACACACTTTATTTTCTTCTATTTAATTTTTAACATTGAGATTCCAGATTATATATATATATAATAAAAAAATAGATAAAAAATACTAGTTGAGGAATAAGAATTATCCATCCGGTAAATAGGAATTGAATTGAATTATAAGAAGTTTGATGAACTAGCAGTGCAAAAAAATGATAAATAAAAATAATGTGGCCTAATAACATGAATAACTAAATCTTCATTTTTTCTAGGTTAAGGCCTGAATATTTAATGTATTATAATAGAATAACTAATTGTATTTGATGAATATGTCAGAGTGACAAATTCTTCTTCTTTTTTTTTTGGCTTTATCATTTGATTGTCATATGGCAAGTGATGTACGTTGTTTGTTGTGAGTTTGTATTTATTGGTGGATAAAGATTATATTATTTGTTGATGTTAAAGATTAATATTATTATTACAATGGGACAATTTGCTATATATGTGTGTCTGTATGAGGCTCTGTTATTAATTGTGATGTGATAGTAGAGTTAGCTGTGCGTGTGTGTGTTTGGGTTAAATTTAGAATGAAAGAATATTATATAAGTATTCATGTGAGAAATATTACATTATATTGCCATTTAATAATTATATAAGTATAAACAAAACATTGACTTTGGTCGTAGGTTAGAAAAATAATGCTTTTATATATGTAGTCTAGATTCTTATGTCTGATCTTTTGAAATATAGGCTAAAGTAAGACAAGTTGTCTTAAACTTCACTTTTAGATTTAAAAATGTAGACACTTAAAATTTGACATTGTGAATAATTATTGAGGCAAAAACTTGCATAGAATTTTGCTACAAGCAACATTGCTCAAATTGATGGACAAACATAAATCGTACTAGTGCATCATTGAAAAAAGTGATTAAAAATACTATAAACAATTCTCCACAGTATATAAAAATAAAAATGAATATGCATGATTTTCTTTAAAATTCTTGTGATGTGAATCAAGTTCCTGTAAAAATTTTGGAAATTTTTCATATTTACTTTTCACAAATATTCAGTTTTATTGTGCAGCATTTAGTGTTTAGTTATTGATGGGTAAAAATATGGTATGTTGTCATACATGATGTTGAATGGTTCAAATTTTTTTTTAAATATGCAATACAGCATGTATCAAACATAAAAAAAACAGTCACAGAAGGTAATAGCTTTTTTATTAGGATTGTTGGTTGAACTACAATGTATGTTCACTTTGTTTGTTATTTCAGAGTTATAGGATTTTAAATGTATAAAATATAGGTGATATTTCATACATGTATATCTCCAAATTACTGAAGTTTGTTTTCACGGTTTTGGACTAGTTTAAGAGGGTTTTTTGTGGTCACTTTTACTGGCAAATATTTTGATGTTTTCACTTTTCTGTATCTTCATCTCTCTTACAGCTGTCAGGATCTTTAATTGAGAAACAAACATTTTTCTACACAGACATTTTTGTACCACAAGTCTAAGCAAGTCATGTTTTATATTCAGTATTTATTAATGTCTGTTCATTTGAGGTTTTGAACCGTTACCCATGTTTAAAAGATTATTATAAATAAACAAGATGTTGTATTCATCAATAAAGCAAACCAATAACAGATGAGTAGCTACGGGTCAAATAATGCCTTCAACAAACACTTTTTATACTAATGTCAATCTCCGCCCGGGATTTTAAGACAGACTTTGACAAGGTTTTTGACTTGAGACTCGCACAACATCATGTGCCGGTCTATTAATGTTCTGAACTGACATACAGAAATGCCTTGTCCTTAGTAAATTAAACATTATATTTTCTTCACTTTTAATGAAACCAAAGGTAAAAATAGAATTACATTTTTTAATAAGAGACAAACCAGTTATGTTTTCTTATTTTTCATATTCCTTGTTGTGATGTTAATTTTGTTTAATGGGTAATAATTGATATATATTTACTTATAGAATTCTATTATCATTATCATGTAACATTATTCTGTTTGGAGATGAGCAGTACATATGTTATATCATATCTATATCATTTAATGTTGTGTATTATTTATGAGGGTATAATTCCCAGCACAAAGTGCTATCTATTGTATTATACTGTACATATCTGCTCATTAAACACATGTCTAAAATGTACTGTCTTTTGTATAGTCTCTACTAAATGTTATGAGTCCATGGTATACTATTGCAGCCTCAGTGACAATGGCATAAACTAGTTTTACAAATGTGTACATTTCAGAGGATTGCTATCCATTTATATTCTTATAGAGAATGCCTTATGGTTACAAAGGTTTTTTCATGCAGTTGATTTGGAAATTCATTTCATCATCACAATGAGTTGCTGTTAAACTGAGCTCATATCAATCGGAAGCTGGACACAAAAGTTTTACAATATTGTCATAGTTGAAAGAATCTATAATATAGACAGTTTTTTTGTATTTCTGCAAGAATTTTGTGATTGTTTGTGGCTTGTTGTTATTTTAGGTGTCTGTCAACTGTCTATAGGACTTTTTATACGACTGCAATACATTTTTGGGGTTTTGTATAATGCTATGATGTTGTCAGCTATGTCTGAAGATACATTTGGTTTCCAGACAAGTTCGAGTGAATGTATTTCTGAAATTTTACAGGAAGATTCAATACCACAAAAGAAAGGTAGTAGTTTCCATTTCTACAAGGTTCCATACCACAAAGTGAAGGCTGGGGTTGAGTTTGAGGTTAATTGCTCCAAGGGGTTGTGGGGGGGGGGGGGTAAAAAAAAAGATAAAGGGGTGGGGGGGGGTCTTCAAAAATTTTGAAATTTCTAATTTTCCATATGCAATTACCTAAACCATAAAACCAAGTTAGAATCAACAATTACACATCACAAGTGCTACAGGATTTAAAACAATGATGAAAGGAAGATCATATTACTGATTCTAGCAAAATTCTTTTTATCATAGTACACCAAATCATTAAACAACTAATATGACAAAATTTAATTAAAAAATAATTAAACATGAGAATACATGGAAAAAGTAAATAAAAAATCAAATAAACAACAATATCATCTCATTTTATCATATACACATGCTCATTGATTCAGTGTTGATTGTTTAGCAAGGTCACAAAAGATTAACTTTGGAAACAAAACCTGAAAGTTAATTAGCAGCAAATGTTTTCAAACAACAATCTCAGAAAGAAATATGTTTACGCCCCATTGTAGTAGAGGAGGCATTAAGTTTTATTTTATCTGCCATATTTCTAAAATAAATGAACTAAAATGAAGTTAAAAACCAAATGTTTGCACCTTTTTTCAAACAGGTATAGGATTTATACTCCTCAGAATTTGATGCAGTTTGTATCAACGTACCTGATACATTTAAACAGATTTGATAATGTCTTCATGGTAGAATAATATAGTTTAAGATTCTAATCAACCCATTTGTTTTGAAAAGATTGCAGGCAGTTAATAATTTTGGCCTTTTTTACCTACAGATAAAACATGTTTTTTTTAACACAAACTTGGAATGACTTTTTTATTATGTACATAAGCTGAATGTCCATTTAGGAAAAATGACTCTTATAACAGCAGTCACTTTCTTACAATGTTAATTATATTCTGTCCCCTCATCTGTCACTGCCTGGAAAGAACAAAAATGTATATAAAGATTAAGTCTCATTCAATAAAACTCAAGCCAATAATATAAATTATATAATTTCTAATTGATTCACAATCTATGATAAAAAAAAGTCAGTGATTTTTATTTTACAAGAAGAGCAGTAAAACAGTTTTAAAATATACAGTAAGTAAACCTGGAAAACTTCAATTGGCCTAGGCACTCCTTTACCTAAGGCCTAGTCCAAATAATTATGACGTCTGGCAAGGCTATTTCTCGGACACCTTCCCAGAAAAAAAATCCTTGCCAGACGTCATCATTATTTAGACTACCTAAGGCACATTAATTAAACTACCATAAAAAATCTTTACCAGGACCCAATCTTAATAGGATTGTCAGTTTTCATACCTATGGTAGATAAACTCATCACAGATACCAGGACCTAAATTCAGCATATACGCCAGACGTGCGTTTCGTCTACAAAAGACTCAGTGATGCTTGAATCCAAAAAAGTTAAAAAGCCCAAATAAAGTACGAAGTTGAAGAGCATTGAGGACCAAAATACCTAAATGTTTTGCCAAATACAGCTAAGGTAATCTATGCCTGAGGTAGAAAAGCCTTAGTATTTTAAAAATTCAAAAATTTGTAAACAGTAAATTTATAAATATAACCATATCAATGACAATTCATGTCAGCACAAAAAGTGCTGACTACTGGGCTTGTGATACCCTCGGGGAAATAAATCTCCACCAGCAGTTGAATCGACTCAGTGGTTGTAAATAAACACATCACAGATACCAGGACTAAATTTAGCTGGTTCTCTCCAGGCACTCTGGTTTCCTCAACCAATAAAAATTGATTACCACAAAATAGCATAAGTGTTGAAAGTGGTGTGAACACCAATCAATCAATCAAACAATAGGGTGGAAGATCTTTTTTAAGGAAGTTAGTCATGGGATTTTGCTTTATCATGAATTCATAATCAGGACAGTAGAGAATTAATGATTAATTTTTCAGGACACTAAAAGAATGTTTTATTTTCCCTATTCTTAGTTTGAACCTTTTATTTTGATTTCATTTTTAATAACTGGAATTACAATTTCAGGGGTGTTTAATTAGCTTTTTGGATATTCAGATTATTTAACATAATTTTTATATTGATTCTGATATTATCGCTTAAACTCTCATATCAGCCAAAGGTATAAGCAGATACCTGACTTGTGATGGCCAAATAAAAGTGGACTGATGTGGAAAATGATGTCTTAAATTTCAAACCATTTTTTTTAATTCTGTTTTTACTCCATAAATCATTACTAACAGTTGTAATGTCTGTGTGCTATTCAGTACATTTTGCTGTTTAATGATCTCCAAATAGAAAGCCAAAGATAGTACATATGCATGTGCATTAAAAATATAATTGACTCACTATCAGTATTTTTTCATTAAATGACCTTATCTCAAACATGTTATAAATTGTTGGTTGGAATGCCTATGTCTCATTCACATGTCTTCGCGTGTTAGGCAATTAAACTGATTTTCAAAACATACTTGCCCAATTAAAACTCTTTAATTCAAATTGTTTAACCCTAGCGAGTACACCACTAGCATATAAAGATTACCGGAAGGTATAAATGTTTTGGCAATAACAGTTTAGAATAGGGTAATATTTACCTTGACAAGGTTTTTGTTCTGGTTTAGTGAACAAATAACAGTTTTTGTCTTCTACTTGAGCATTTAGTTTTGTGTCCATGCAACTGATCACTACAAAATTATAAGTTAGAATGATGTTACATTAGTGCTTGTTCCAAAATTTGGTCCTGAAGGGAAAGTATTTTAAAAAGAGTTCTTAACAAACAGGTTTGTAATGACAATAAATACAGTATACCTTTGATTTTTTTTTCAAGAAAACAAAGGACTATTATATATATATATATATATTTAAATCTCAGTTCTTCAAACAAATTTAAAACTACAGATTTTTTTAAGATCCATATTGTTTTAAAAAGGAACAAAATTGATATTCTTTTAATTATTGGAATTTCTTCTCCTTAATGTTAATTTTTTTCCACTTACATTCTACATGAAAGTATTTCATAAATCAGATCAAACGATTTTGCTCCTTAATTACACAAAAACTTGTATGTCCTTTATTCAATAATCAATTAAATCATAAATTGAAAAACATTCAATTTTGACTCACAAGTGAAAAACAAATAGAAATATGCTAAACATAGTGCACAGACTAGAAATTTTTGTTTTATTTTTAATATGAGGTTGTCTGACCAAATATCAATAAAATATAGAATGGAAATGGGCCAAAGAGACAACAAACCGACCAAAGAGCACATTAACTGCTATAGTGTTAGGCTACTACATTTGTTTGTCTGTTTTATCAATGAAAACAAATTAAATAAATATTTTCAACACTTTTATAAAAATTAAGCAAGGTGTTTTAAATAGTTCATTGTTATGTTTGTTTTTGTCAAAAAATAAATCATGGGGGCTTGAATATAACGTGATTTTACCACGGGTTGGCCCTTTATGACAAGTATTTTACCCTGAGTGATAGCGAAGGGTAAAATATCGGCATAAAGGGACAACCCGTGGTAAAATCTAGATATATTCAAGCCCCCATGAATTATTTCGATTCTAATAGGACAAAAACAGCATTTTTTTTTGGATTGAAGCGCTCTATGTGAAGGCAAATATTTGCCGTTCCCATAAATGAACTCAATTTTAGATTGGCGTAAACAACGGAGCAAACAGAATAAGTGACATGCTCAAACTATTTACAATAATGTATTTAGATGAATTTTAATGATAATTTACTTATATGTCTTCTATGTATAAAAAATGGCCCTAATAAATACCACATTTGAGCATTGTTTTTTACGTTTTCTTGTTGTGATGATTTTCGGTATCAGAAGCGTGTATTTTCCCGTAAAATGCTTAAATTATAACGTCATCATTCTATGACGTCGGGTACTTCAATCATAAAAAAACATATGACGTGGGAGTACGATCGGAACAGCCAATGCAATATATTCATATTTTACCACGGGTGTGTACTCAAAGCGTTTTAAGGACGTCATGTTAGAATTAATATTACTAACTGTGTTACCCTTTAAAAATTAAGTTACTGTAACCTATTCTATATTTATATATACCTCGGTCCCCTGCAGATGTACATTTAGATGACCACTGGTATTTACTGGTATGATGCAGTGATGTATCGTATCTATAGCTGACATTTGCTGTTACAGATTCAAAATAAGTAATCTGAAAAATAAGAGTCAATCACTAATTCAAATGTGCTTATCCATGGGGTTAAGTTACTTTAGTGCAGAGCATGTAATGCATATGTTTGAAATAATTGGAAGTCAATCAAACTACAATCAACAGTCATTTGGAACTATTTAAAGCACTCAGATTTTTTTTGTTATTTTAAGGATTTTTCTAATGCAACATAAGAATTTAAGTAACTTACATATAAGTTTATATTCCAGAGAGATGGTTCAGGAAAATCTTTAAGTACATCTCCAAACCTCAAAGTTCCTGCCTTTTCTTCATATTTTGCATCTGAATAAAATACATGTTATAATGTACAAGCCATATTTTTATTCTAAATACTGCCTTATTTATTTAAGGTGATTCTAATATCAGTTGATACATGTTTTCATTTCCTGAATCACAAATTCCTGTTGAAATAGTAAAAACTTCTTTCCAATATCCTAATCCAAAAGTAATATTCCATAAGTTTAGCAAGACAATCCTTATCACCCATCTCATATTCTGCACCTCAACCCAACATGCAAAAATTGTCCTTATCTAGTACTAAGAATAAAGCAATGGTGAAAACATGACAAAAAACAATAACCTGCTCAAGTTTTATTTATTATTTTAATTCAAAATGTATAATGGTGCATGCAAATAACATTGGCTTTCTATTTCTGTTCTGGTATTTCAAGATATAATTTGGTTGAAATGCACTAGAAATAAATAAGTAAGGTGAGATAACTCTGTAATAACATTAACAGTACCAATTTTTCTTCACCAGATGCACATTTCAACAATACATGTCTCTTCAGTGATGCTCGTGGCTAAAATATTTAAAACCCAAAGCTTATATAAAAGATGAAGAGCTATAATCCAAAAGGTCCAAAAAGTATAGCCAAATCTGTGAAAGGAATCAGAGCTTTGCATGAGGGAGATACATTCCTTAATTTATAATAATTTCTAACATTTTGTAACAGCAAAGTTTAAAAACACAAAAAATCTGTAAGTTGCTATCTTTCTAACCATAGATTTTTTTTTTAGATATTTTTCAAATTACCAGATATGCAAAAAAAAAAACCTACAACTTTCAACTCAAGATAAGGGTACTGTATCTTTTAAATAGGATGGTTAGGTTGGCATGGATTTTTCTGCCATATTTTGAAATTCTTCTAAATTACCTGATTCTTACAAAGACTGACACTTTATAAGAAATTGTTGTTTACCTTTAATAATGTGACATTTTATTTAAACTCATAACTGTAACATAAAAGAGGATAAAAAAAAACACATAGAGAATAAAAGAACCATAGTAAACAAACTCATATACTCCATTTTAGCTATAGCTATTAGGTCCATTTTCTAATAAATTTTATAAACAATAGTTAAGGTCATTGGTAAGAAGAAATCTTTATTCAAACTTGAAGGAGAAAAAAACATTTCAAAATACCGGTTCAATCGAAAGAATATGACTAGAAATACTGCCATTGGAAACTATGACTTCTGCACAAAGTCAATACACCAGCTTAATAATTTAAACCCAAAATTTAACCACTTTAAGTGGAATAACAAATTCCACACTATAAAACTGTTGATCATCTCATTAGAAAGAACAACTTTAATAAGCAAAGGGACCTGATTATCATTTTTGAATTTCTGGTTCAACAAATTGGACTTAAAATTACAAGAAAGCACATGCCTAGCTCACTGCCTACATGTAACTATAGGTATATGTTAACATTTGTGATGAACAATTTGAAGTTCATTCAACATAATGAAAATTCATGTATCATAATCGCACACAAGAAGTTGGTGTCAAACAGAATCAAAAAATCAAAAAGTGCTAAGTGAAATTACAACATATCACTGTCAAACAACTGGCTAGGAATTCATTCTATTCAGTTGTACCTTAGAAAAGAAATATTTTCTGGACAAAATTAACAGATGGAGTAAGTAAATGCAATATAGCACAATCTGACTTACCAATTTGTGTCCAGTCTGTATTATGGTTTGAGGCAATTATTCCTGTAGATCCTGCTGGTACTGTGTGGATTAAAACTAAAAGATTAAAATAAAAAATTATAATTGGAACATTTTTTTCCAATTAACTAAATATAATGAGTTACGAAACTGAAATAAAAATGCATTCTTATTATTTTTCAATATAATTCTAGAAATATTATACTATTTTTATGATAATTATTTTGGATTCAAATGTCCAAAGCATTTTAGAGTATTCCCACCAAAAAGCATCTACTAAAACTAAAAGCTCCACAATTTCATAGAAATTTTTTTCACAACTGGAGTGAATTATCAAAAATATACAATCAAATCAAGGTTTCTGAAAATTGAATTGAAATTTAAATAAAAAATCACCATAGTTTCTGATGTGACCAGAGGATCAAAGCAAACCATTTATAAAGGAAATATGTTATATGTAACAAAAAATATTTAATACTGAAAGGTGAATGCATCACTGAAATAGCATTATAAGGGTTGCAAAAAAAAAAAATCCCTTTTCCTCATTAATTTCAATGGTAGACAAATGCAAAGCATAATAAAACAGCCAAGGTAGATAATTATATGGATGGATTTTGTAAATTCAGATGCCCTAGCCTTGAATATGGCTATTTCACAAAGTTTTTGATAGTAAATTGATAGTTCACTCCTTCTATTGAAAAGTGCATGTTTTCAATTCAGAAATTATGTGCACGGAGGCCCTTTGAGTATAAGAATCAAGTTCGACAACTATCCAATAAAAACAAATTGAGAAGGTGAACACCTTCAAGACACCATACATCACCAAATATGTCTGACATTATAAGTTAACTCAAAACATGATCAACAGTTCATATAAAAATTACATGGTGTGTCTTTCAATGTTTCGTGTTTTGTGTATTGACCATGATGTTCTTGACACATACTGCCGTCACCATTACACACACCACACTGGTCAAACTTCAATCCAGATCTCATCTTCCCATCACAACCAAAGGGCTGAAAAAAAAAGAAATTAGAGAATAAGTACCTGCAGGTACCTATAAGACACAATGCCTCACTCATAATTTCACATTTTTCCTTCTGTGAACCACAAAATATGGGCCAAAACCCTTATTTGGTTTACTATAGAATATTTTAAAACGGTTAACATTATAATGAACTTCAAGTTAATTTGACCACATATTCATGGTAGTCAGGTCCCTGTTGTTCAGGGGGTGTCGTTTGTTAATGTGGTTCATAAGTGTTTTTCATTTTTCTATATAGACTAGACCTTGGTTTTACTGTTTGAATGGTTTTATACTAGTCATTTTTGGTGCTCTTTATAGTTTTCTGTTCAGTGTTAGCCCATCAGTGTCGAAGCCTGAACTTTCACCTATAATGGTTTACTTTTAAAAAAATTTCGTTGTTTCATTGGCACTCTCACCACTTTGTTCTTATATCTTTAAATTATCTTTTAAGCAAAAATTTTGAGCTGATACAGGTCTGACAAACAGACACAGTAATTCACAGAAACATAGGCTGTCAAACATGATTCCCTTCTATGGATGTAAAACATAATTTACAACAACAAAAGAATGTTTGATGTAGACAATGATGATTCAACACCAATCTGATGTGAGCTCTGAAATTCAGTGAATGTTTTGTTCTTTAAAAACCTAATTCATCAGATTGCTGTGTTATAGACTTTGACTCCACCTTTTCTTTAAATCATAAATTCTGACAATTAGAAAGCTACAGTGTATTCCTACCTGTAGTTTTCCTTTGAAGCATTTACTAATATTATGTGCAGAAAGTGTTGGATACAAGTCAAAACCATCAGGATAAGCTATCCATGTCCCTTCATGTGTGGCAATGCAATGGCATTGATAGTTTCCTATACAGAATGCAATCAAAGAAAACATAGTACATGCAATGTGAAAAAAATAAAAAGTAAATATTCTAAATTAAAATTTTGATAAATACATGTTACTTTTTGCAAAGAAAGTGTCAATACTCAAAACTGCTGATTAAAAAATATTTGTATGAATATGTCCTTTTGTCAGCTCTCAAGGTATGATAGTTGGGACTATCACTTCAATTAAATTTAAATTAGCTTGCATAACCATTTAATTTATTGTTATAAGTTACACATGAATTGCCATTTATTTTGGTGAAGATTCAAAGAAACTTAATTCTGGCAGAATTTTTTATACAGATATATATGAAACTTTCAAGAAAGCTAACAAAATTATCAAGGTTTATTATATACCTTCAGATTGTAGATTAAGGTCAAGTTGAGTGACATTCAGACTCATAAAAAAATCGACTCCAAGACGGATGTAAATCTATATACATAAGTGTTTCACAAAGGGACATAAGAAATATTTTGGCTGATGCAAAATATTAGTCAACTGAGTTATTAGAGACGAGAGACAACTGTATGATCATAAAAATGTTTAAGAAATAGATTACATACACCGTATATAAGCTTTACCTTGACAACATATATAAAAAAAAAATCATCATCAATTATGGAAATAGTCTATCTGATGTAAATAGGATATCTAAGACTTAAAACAAAGTTTTTCAATGTAATGCAACATTTTTTTTATTCTTTCAATTTAATTCTATGAGAACATCCTCAACAATGTATTTCCAACAAATATTATAACATTTTTTCTCCTTTATATTAAGTGAACTAGCAGTGGAGCTGTCATATTCTTTGATCCTTAAATAGGAAATTTAACCTTGAAATATTATTTGACCTCTGATTTAATGCCATTTATTGACTAGCTACCTGTCTCTGTATTGTGAGATTCACACCACTTTGTTTTGAGGTCATTTAAATTCTGTTTACATATCTGAAAAAAATTGTTATGAAAGATTTTTATCACTTTTGAATAAGTAAACAATATTATTTTTACACTGACATGACCTTTCTCTTGACAAATATTGTTTATTTTGCACTGATCAGCAAAGTATGACAACTTAAAAAATAAATAAGTTTAAACAAATGTCATATCCCCTATAACATTGTTTTTTAAAATGATTCCTAATGAACCATTTTAGCGGTCCAACGATTTACAGAAAAGAGCGACGATTTACAGAAAAGAACCGAAAAGGACCAAAAAGAACCGAAAAGGAGCAGTAAAGAATCGAAAAGAGCATACAAATAATGTTAAAAAAATGTATATATAAATATATATATAACTCGTCTAAACATCAACCCAACAATGTTAGATCTGTAAATTTGCTTTCGCAAATTTTTGGTTCTTCCCTCACCGGGATTCGAACCCACGCTACTGTGATATCGTGACACCAAATCGCCTGCACTGCAGCCGTCCCGCTAGACCACACGACCACCTGGGCTCTCAAAAAAAGAGCTTTCGCTGGCCATGTGTTACCTTTCCACGTCAGTTTTAATGTGGAAAGGTAACACTTGGCCAGCGAAAGCTCTTTTTTTGAGAGCCCAGGTGGTCATGTGGTCTAGCGGGACGGCTGCAGTGCAGGCGATTTGGTGTCACGATATCACAGTAGCGTGGGTTTCGAATCCCGGCGAGGGAAGAACCAAAAATTTGCGAAAGCAAATTTACAGATCTAACATTGTTGGGTTGATGTTTAGACGAGTTGTATATACATTATGTACACAGCCATGTATCACCATCATTGATGGCGATCCGATGGATACATCTGTTGTAGGGTTGTCACTGACTCAGACGTACTTATAAATATATATATATATATAGTTTAAAAGTAAAAACACCAATGTAAACCCCCTCGTAATAAAGGAATGTATAATTACTTACGTATGTGCCTGTTCCAAGTCAGGAGCTTGTAATTCCGTGGTTGTCGTTTGTTTATAATTTGTTACATATTTGTTTTTCGTTCATTTTTTTTTACATAAATAAGGCCGTTAATTTTCTCGTTTGAATTGTTTTACATTGTCTTATCGGGGCTTTTATAGCTGACTATACGGTATGGTCTTTGCTCATTGTTGAAGGCCGTACGGTGACCTATAGTTGTTAATGTTTGTGTCATTTTGGTCTGTTGTTGATAGTTGTCTCATTGGCAATCATACCACATCTTTTTTTTTTTTTATATTTACGATGTTCTTGGTTCGTTCTGGGAACAGTTTATGTTCCTGATTCGTTTAAATTTCTTAATTCAATTTACGGTATAAAACGATTGGCTACATGGGAATAAAAGGATATTAATCAATAAAAAAATACATCATTATCTATATATTATAAATTTTGTGCAAAACACAGTGATTTTCTTTCATCTTTTAAGGAATATAAATAAATGAAAAGCGCACCCGCTTTCGCCCGGTATAATTGATAATTGTTTACTCTTTATATAGCCGCCATATAATAGCGTATAGATTAAAGGGTGTGAAAAAGTTCATGGCATGTTGATTTCTATTAATTTTATCCAATAAACCACTTAAAACAGATATGTACATGTAGATTAGTGAACTGATGTCAGATGGTGATAAATGTTGGCCTGTGGTGCTTCATGTATCCTGGATGTATCTACAGAGAAACTTGTGCATGAAGATAACGGGACCTTTCCTTGACAAATTCAAATCCTTGACATGTTTAACGCGTCAAAGTAACAATTAATGTGTTTTCATTGAATATGTAATACACATACACATAAACACAAAAAAGAACGAAATATTCGTATTAATATATGTATTGTAATGTTGAAAATGAATTAGCGACCAAGATTGAACAAAATAATGACACTCAGCTTATAAATATAATTCACTTAGAACGATTGTTTGACAGTAATGAATTGATATCTTTTATTTTCTTGTCTGTTCTATGTTTTCTATTCCATAAGATAGGCATCGGACCCTACATATATAATTTTTCACATGTACAGTAAGTTAAAATATGTAGTCCTGTCGCAGTATAAGGTTTCCTAATAAAAAACTTTTGTGAAGAATATCTTTTTATTTAGAATAGACTTTATATAATTTTGCAATCTGCTAATTTTCTTCGATTACAAAACATTTTGATCTCCTTTTCGGTTCTTTTCGGTCCTTTTCGGTTCTTTTTGGTTCTTTTCGGTCCTTTTCAGTTCTTTTCTGTAAATCGTCGCTCTTTTCTGTAAGTCGTCCAACCCCCATTTTAGGCATTTAGCAGTTTGTTTTCAAAAGCTATGTATCATCATGTTACCCTTTTACGATATCTTTTACCCACATCCTTTCTCGTTCGTTATGAACGTTTTATTATTGATATGAAGCTATAATTAGCCTTTTAAGAGCAATTCTCTGTTAGCATCAAAGGAATCAATAGGGACTTGGAAACTTTAGGTGTCAGATTTCCACCAAATTTGGCATATAGGCTTCAAATATGATTATATTGAGAGAAAAAAAAAATCTTCTCATGTGTATGGTTGCTATGGTAACCATTGACCTAAAATTTTGGCTTCAAATTCAATGCTTTTTTAGGTGAAATAATCTAGAGGACTATGGGTAATCACATTGTTCGTACACCAAAATGAAGATAAGGTTACGTCATTGGAAGGATTGCCATTGTTTAGAAGGTATTAAACCAATCACAACATTTTGGTGTACGCTTTTTAAAATAATATCTAAAATGCATTAGATTCTGAAACGGTGATATGCAAATGTTTATTTTCCTAATTTTTTATTTGGTTTTCAAACTCTAAATGTTTTAAATGTGCAAGTTTCTCAAACTTTCAAATGCATCTAAATCTAAAATAAGATTTTTATATGTTATCTCATTTTCAAATTTCAGCAGTAATTGAAAACAGTATTGCAGAGGTAATTAATCATTTACATTCGTCTCATTGGTCCGACAGGTAAAAAAAGATCTCTACTTACCTTCATATTACAGAGTCTAACATCCTCTTTATCTCCAATACAATCATGTGCACAAACAGCCTGTCTAAAAAAATTGATTGCATATCAGTTCCATAAAAAAATGATACTCATTACAATTCTTTTATTGAATCCAGATAAATAATTGATGGTCATTATAATAATTTTCTTTTAAACATTTCATATGAAATTTTCTGGTAAATGACCATCTCTGACCTGCCATTCCTCTGGGCAACTCGGTCAAAATTCAAAAAGTAGCAGAAAATTTATAGAGAAAAAAGTGACTTAAGGGTAGTATATTTAAAATCCTGGCATCTAGATTTTTCATTTAATCCTTTCTGCCCTAGAAATACAGATAATCGGAGGTCAGCATTTAAAAAAATTTCAAAGAAACAAACAAATAACTTCACAGACAGTCAGTTACATATAAAGTACTTTAAAGAAAAATACCTCCAAAAGGATCCTTCTTGCTAATTTTCGATTAAAATAAGATCATGAAAATATTTCTTTTGGTGAAATGTGGTTTTATATAGAAGATCATAAACACAGCTAAGTTAAATCTTAAAGATAAAACTGCATACATGTGATGGACTGTAAAACCGAGATCAGGAGATTGGGATATTTAGGTCTAAACTTGCAAAATATAGGAATTTACAGGATATCATCCATCATCAAATAGCAAGTACCAGTAACTGTAACCTACTTATTTTGACAAGTTCTTCTTCGATGTGTAATACCCCCACCACATGGTCTGCTACAATCTGACCATGCTCCCCAGGATGACCAATGGCTGGGTGTTTTACATTGACCTGTAAATGGAATACATTTTCCTTTCATACACCACTGAAAGTGAAAAATGCAACATTATTCAGTAATTTAGGGTGAATAGGTCAGTCAAACTCCTTTCTTCTCTTGTATTATTGAAAACATGAAAGTATTGTATCAACATTTAGTTGAAGTCAATTTAATTATTCTCACACTCACATTTTAAGTCCCACTTCAATGTCTTTCGTGTCATTTTCATTCATTTATGCTTTCTGTATTATCTCCCCTTGGCTTCATTTTGTCTTAGCCTTTATCTCTTTCAACATTGTGTTATCTATATTCTGACTTTGGTTTAATATTTTGTGTGACACTCATTTCTTACAATTAGTGTACATCCCATCCCTTTATATTCATCCTAAATTAACTTAAGTTGAATTTATGTGCAATTATCATTCAATCAGAAATGTATGCTCCATTTTTACAAACACAGTTACCATAAAGAAAAGATGTAGTGTATGCAACAGTGAAATATCAATCAACCAACACAACTTAATCCTAAAACATTAAGTTAGAATATGGTTTTCAAAAAAAGACAGATGTATATACAATTTGTCAAACTCTAAATTGCAATGAGCCTAAAAACAGTCATAAATAGATAATATACCCACCCTGAGTTGACCATCTTTGTAACAATCAGTTTTATCAGCCATTGGTGCTCCTGTTATACATTTAAACTCATTCCCTGGAACCTGGCATGCCAGACTTTCACATGGATCCTGTAACGACATCAGTTTTTATCAACATTTTCCTAAGATTTTGAATATATAAAACTTAATTTTGAGGTTAGGAATGATTGAATTTAACCCTGTAGACCAGTTTTCTCTTTCTGGTTAAGCTATTGAACAGTATCCCCTTGTATAAGCAGATCTTAAAAAAATAAAAATAATAGCATTTCTAGAATCATATGGACATATACTTATCATCTCTTGTCATCTTTTAGCAACAAGTTAGTGAAATTTAATACATTTATAGATAAAACAATTCAAACCTTATTGGGTAAGCTGAAGGTACAAGATGTATCATGATGGGCAAATCTACACTGCTGATCTTTGTCATATATCTTCTGACGCCCAGGCATTATTTGTAGTGGGAAATCATTTAAACATGATGCCCTGCTACTCCTAAAAGTACATTTGATAAAACAGTTCATTTTTTGGTACATGTATTACAAATTCTATTTGAAATTTTCAAATTAGTCGATTAAGGGGAGATCACTCAAATAAGTCTAAAATAATACCTATGTTTACTTTACATCACAAGAAAAAATATAAACCAATGGAGAAAAAAAACGAAAAAAAATGGCAATGTTTGCTTCTATTGGTTCCAAGTTGTATCAAATACAACTTGCCTCACACTATATTTTAAATATAGTTTTATCTGAAATATATATAAAAAAAAAAATGTAAGAGAAATATACTTGTAGCAAAACATTAAAGCAGTGCAATAATTATAGTGTATTAATCATATAGTGTACTGATGCATCACAGACTGTAGTGTGTTCATTTTCAAATAAAACCAATCCTAAATCTTTTTTTTCTTTTGGTGAAAAACAGCCTTGAATCATTCCACACTGCTCAATGTACATTTCATATGACAAAATGCCATGTTGTCATCATGTTATTGTGGTCAAAGAAAACTTTGACCATGTAAGATTCACTGTACATGTTATTGGTTTTATCTAAAACTTTGTAAAAAAAAACTGTACTGTGATGGAATAATTCCTGTCCAAATCCATCCATGTTTCACAAAAAATAGGATGAAATTCTATTCCATCCAAGTAAGAAAAAGTTTTCATTGATGGTTGTCACTATAAAAAAATATACATCAAACATTTTAACCAAGAAAACTTCTATAGTGATAATGGGTCTTAAGTTTCATAAAATTGTCAACTGATATCGTATTGTAATAACCTCTATTTACCAATTTTGAAATGAATCTCTTACCGTAGGAATTTATCCAATGCTAACAATGATTCAAATGCAACAATGTTTGAAATGTTCATTTTGATTGGATAACGTCACTTCTTTACATGGCATCAATTGACAATTGATGCTATGGGACATACGCGCATGCGCAGACGGCATATGACAGATTTTAAATACATGCTTTAACGTTTTTTTCTGTCAGTTTCATTAGAATGGAGATAACAATATTGCATTTCAAGCTCTGACAGCATCAATTGGGGATTTGATGGTTGCAAATACCCGTTTACTGTCTGCTATTGCATAGCCAGTAAACTTAATTTACGACCATCAAATCCCCAATTGATGCCGTCGGAGCTTAAAATACAATACAGTTATCTCCTAAATCTCTTACTGTAGGAATTTATCCAATGCTAATGAAATAAATCTCTTACCGTAGAAATTTATCCAATGCTAAAGAACTACATGTTGACCAGTGTAATCCCATACTTCCTGTATAACCCTGGGTACTCATTATATTTCTACTTATTCCACAAGGAGTATTTTCATCATGAATCATGCCAAACCTGTGAAACAAAGAAATTTTTATCTAGTGTGGCAACAAAAATATGAAAACAGAAATTCAATTATTACAAAATAACTATTCAACAGGTTTCATATTATATGTTATTCCTTAATACAATCCTCTGCCTATGCTTTCAACAAGATTTTATATAGTTCTTTATATGGTTTCCAAAATGAAATAAGATGGGGGAAAATAAAGGCATTTGATGCTGTTTTCCTTCTTTTCATTTTATTGCAAAGACTCTCAGATATATTCTTGTTGAAGTTTTTCTGATGAAAGGGCTCTAAAGAAGCCATTGCTTTTCTAATTTGATATTTACACTGTTGGCTCATGAATTCTAATTCTAAAATATGACTATCCAAACTGCATGGCAATACAATTTGGCTCTAGACATGATTTAACATAATGTAGATACAACTTTATACATACAAATGTCCTAAGTCATGAGTGATGGTGATTGCTGTACTGACAAGTCCAGAATCTATGGCCACCAAACAACTGCTGTCTACATCGCACATACTTCCTTGATGGGTAACAGCTAAATCATCAAGGGTTTCATTATCCCTAGTATAAATTGAAGAGGAATTCTTGAAATCAAGTGAATCAAACATAATGTATAAATGTAAATAGCCAGTGGCTCAAAGCTGGGTTGTATTTTCCAGCTTCCTTAATTGTGGGCTACTTACTCATACTGACTTTGTATACTGCATAAAATCATTATATTGAAGAGACAAACCATTTAATTATCCATAATTTTATTGATAAAATTTACTCTATATCTGAGTTTTCAAAGACAAACAAAATTTTGATTTTGAACCAAACTGAATCAAAAGTGCATCTGGTTGCCTTCTATTTTTATGCAACTTTAAGATTCATATATATTGATATTTTAAAATACACATCACAAATTATCCTTACAAGTTTGTTTTAAACAGTTTCAGAGAAAATAAAAATGTGATAATTGATAGGGTTAAATAAGGAAAAGATATTGTGGCATCATACCTGCTTTATATAATAAGGAAGCTTATTAGCAAATAATAAACAATTCTTTCAAGTTAAGAGAAGAATACATTGAAAATTGACCAACCAATCAGAATTATAAACTGTTTTTGGTAACAAAACTTGGAAAGAATTCAAAACCTATTTTGTACATTGACAATTAAGTCACATTTTGTATGTAAATTTCTACTTTGTAAATGGTTTACTGTTATTTAACTAAGAATATGATTCTCTTAGGCAAAGTTTACCTAATGGAAGACATTTATTCTGTTTGAGCCATTATGGGTTTTAATTATGCTCTTAAATGGTTTACTTTTGGCTTTCCAAGTGGTTTTATTTGGAGCATAACTGATGAAGGTTTCTACAGAAAGTTGTGTCAAGAACATAAACATAAAATTTCATTTAATATTTTATGGTGTGTTTTTCAATGTTGTAATGTTATTATTAATTATTTCAGATTATGGTGTCAGTTTAAACATTTAAACTTGCTGCATTTGTGTTTTTTTAAATTTACTTTAGTCATTTTGGGGGCCTTTATAGCTTGCTGTTCCATGTGAGCCAAGGCTATGTGTTGAAGGGGGTACTTTGAACTATAATTATTTACTTTTTTCACATCATAACTTTGATTGAGATTTGTTCTGTTTGGAACTCATACCACATCTTCTTATTTCTATACAAGAAATATAAGCTTTGCCTCTTGTGCATTGCTTGCTTGTTTATTTTTGTATTTTTTCTAACCTTGTTATATAAATTGCAACATCAGAAATCCCCTTGTGATTATTGTTTCTATGATTTCTTCTAGCAGCCCATCTACAGAAACTACAAAGTGATGACACACAATCTGGTGTCTTCGGTTCTGCCTAAATTTCCAAAAATAAAACTACATTCAATATATATTTTTACTTTTCAGCCTAAAATAAGGTTTACTTCTGTCAAATCTAATCATCTTTGCAATTGAATAGGGACTATATATTTTCTTGGGTATTTTATAATTTTAAGGTTTTTTAGCGAATGTCATATTGCTGGTCTTAAAGATGTGTCAAGCTCTTTACAACTAATTTTTACAATATTTTTTTTGTAAAAAATTGCTGTAACATTGAAGTTCTCTACATTAGCTGGAGGGTTGAATGCTCACTATCAAATTACACTGCCACATTCTTTGTGGGCCTCTATGTCCCTAGTCATGAACCTGTAATACAGTGGTGTTGTTTACCACTCATCATCAAGTGTATCAACAGGTTGTAGGGTATTCTATGGGCATCAACTGAAACCCTTTAATAACAACTGTTATGAATCAAAGTGTATTATCACTTAGTAAAATGACTTTAATTGATAAACTAAATAAGTAACTGTTTTGAGCATAAATCAGATTGTTGGTTTTCAACTTTGAAGTTTTTCACTCTTTTGGTGTCCATACAGTTAATGGTTTGCTCATTGTTGAAGGGCTGCAACCTGATCTGTAGTTGATTACATTCTTATACTTTGTTATGTTGCGTATATTTGTATCATTGGCAATCATATGATATTTCTATATTTTAATATTTACCAATGGTCTGTCCAAAAAATCGACTTTGTTGACAATTATGTTCAAAGGAGTGCTCAAGGTTCTGTCCTTGAATAAATTATGTACCTGTAAAGACAAGTCATCAAAAGGTTAACTCTATAAACTGTAAATACGCAAATTATCATAATAGTTATATTTAAAAGCACTGATTTTTTTTCTTTTTTTCAGTGAAAGAAAAATAAATGACATGATAATAATACATTTTGAACAGCTGATTATGTTATGTTTGTTTACAAAAGTAAAATACACAAGATTAATTGCATTATATGATTCTTGCTTCTTGATTTTGATTGTGCCTATTTAAATGAATCTTCCAAATTCAAGAACAAATGAAAAGAAAAAAAGTAACCAAGGGGATATTTAACCTATCATGTCCAAAAGAAACTTTCTTTGGGTAGGGTTTTTGGCAAACCAAAACATTTTGAAGTGTGGCCTTGTAAATACTTTGAATAGGTGGAATCCCATGCTGACTGACCATTATCTATTTCTTCCACTACATTTAACCTTAGTGCCCCTAATGGATTGCTGGTCTTAAATCAATTTACGTACATTCTTCATTATATTCATAATATAAGACCTGGTCTCCGCAACACTTCCATGAAATGTCTGGATACTTGGATCTGCTACTATCCAGGTTTGCAAAATGTTTGGTACAGAACTTCTCTTTTGTACTCTGGCAGGAATTAATACTGAAAACAATATCCAAGTGTTAAATGATTTGTTTTAACTGATGTCCAGCTCTCAGAATCATCTTCATCAGGAACACTCAGTAATACCTAGGATGAAATTTGAAAAAAGGCAGGACAGGAGAATCAAGTTACCCCATTCTATTTCTAGACATGTCCCCTGCATTGTGTTACACATCCTGCAACAACGGGAAACTGCTATACCACATACAAATACAAATATTTATTAGTACAAACTCATCAACAATAAATGGTAATGCTGAATGGTATATTAATTACATAAGTGATCATACATAAAAATTATTGCAAATAATGACTATATTAAAATGTAATATTATAAACAATGATTAGAAATTAGACATATTGACAATTTTATAGAGTTTCTTCTGCTTAACGTTGGTAAGTTTAGACTGTATGAAATGAAATACATGATATGACTTTATTTTAATGTAATTTTAAAGACTCAAGGATTTGTTGCTAAAAAAAATATATACATTTAGTAAACTATACTATTTGAGTATACATGATCTGTTCAAGAATTGTTTGTACCAGAAACCAGAGACATATATATGTCTCTGCAGAAACTCTATTAAAAAAAAAGACAGCCCAGACAAATTTCAGAGAGAAAAACACAGGCACTTGTCTCAGAAAAAAATTCCTATATACCTTATTGTTATAATAAGGTATATAGGATTTTTTTTCTGAGACAAGTGCCTGTGGAGAAAAAATACGTGATATTAACAAAGATATCTATAAACTTAAGGCAGTTTTAGACGAGTCTTTTTCTTGGCTACTACCTAATGAATTTGAAGTGTTGCATGATTCGTTCTTGTCCACTAAAAAAAATCGGAACCGTAGTTTTTAAACTAAACTGAGTTTTCCTATGCAAATGCAAAAACCGGAAATCCCTTTTCTAAATATTAACCCGGTTTCGGTATATCAAAATTCCGTTAATCGACATTTTCCGAAAATCGGTAATAACCAAAATATTGTGGTACTTTTTTGCGTATGCATTTAGCGCTTCAGGCACACGAAATTTATACAAAATATTATGTGCATTCGATAGCACTTGTTTTGTCAACCGCTCACTGAGGAGTCAGAGCATTTCGGTGCCGACATGATTTCAACAAACTCTGTTGATAAAGTAAGAAATTAAGGTTCCAATTCCTTTAGACATAGTCAACCTTAGATGCATTGAGCTTAGTATTTTTAGGTCCTTTTTGGTCATCAAGCTCTTCGCTCGTTTATGTCTTATAATCCTTGGCTCCGAGTCTCAAAGCCTTTGTTTGGGCGTTCTTCGTTGTGTTCATCCAGAAAAAGCGCTCCATTAATAAATGTGTTATTTCTTTTCATTTGTTATATGTGATTTGTAGGCGGGGAAACAAATGAGAATATCATGACGAAGATATGACGGTCGACAAGACTATGTTTTTAGAACACACAAACATTAAAACTTTGCAACAGAGATTTTGAAAAGTCTTGACAGTATCAAAATTTTCCCATTATGGTTTAATCACTTTTTTTCTTTCAAAGTTGCTAAAAATTCCGTTTAACAAATGAACCGCTCTCACACTACAATGTATTTCCAAACCCCATTGATGTTATATGCCTAATTTTCGTGTATTGAATATTGATGTAAAATTGATCTTATATGAGCATATTCTCGCTTTTGTATGATTTACGTGATTCTTACTTGATTTTAAAAAGAAAATTATATGAAAAAAATATAACTTTACTCGAAATCGTTTCCATATATGCTATAATACTTACAATGATTTTCGTTGTCATACATATCTGTTTTAGCCGGATTGTTGTGTCTCTGAAATGGATTTTTGTAAAAAGATAAAGATATATTGTGATCGAAATTAAGAGAATTTTTTTTTTCGAAAATAGTATTGTATTCCTTTCCTTCTTCCATTTCTATTACGGTTTCTTTGCATGGCTTTAGGAGAGTCTTAGGATTTATACATTTTCGAAAATATCAAAAAAGAATTTTTAATATTTTGTAAACTCATCGGTAAATGTCGTATAAACGTTTTCTTATTTAAAACAAACTATAGTTGGTCTGGATAGCTGTGAAGTAAATTCATGCATTTGTTTCCAAGTTGGAATATCACTAGACATTGCATATTATTATTATCATTATTATTATATTACTATATGTATCATGAGATACATTTTATCTATAAACATAAGTTGATGTACATGTATAAATACTTGCCTTAAGGTTAGCTACAGTGAACGAGACCCACAACCATATCCAACTATGTAAAGAAGACATTGTTTCCAAAAGTACTAATCTTGGCTGTCAGATTGCATTTATAATTATATGTACTTTTAAGTATATATATACACTTTGATATGCCTCTAGATGCATGAAAATTGAATAAATCATGTGTTATCTAGATAAAATGCAAGGTACTTTCTAAATAGTCTTCAAAATGAAATGCTTGACGTAATAAATTTGTAAAATAACTCTCGACTTGACAGTATGTCTCTATGGGTCCATTAGCAACCTATCCATAAGGACATAATGAAAATCTCTTAACTCAGATACGAAGGAAACAAGAAGAAGACTTGTCACTGATTGGAGGCAGAGGTCATCATTATGATCTTCCCCCTTTCGAGCAAGTGGTTTAATTGTGGAAAGTCTGGGTACATTTCTCTAAAGAACGTCAAGGATTATCAGTTAAAAAAAAGACAGACATAATTATACTCGTCTCCCGTGACTTCTGATTCGCTTACTTTTGACCCAGTCAAAATTTATCTTACATTTTTTTGCAGTTCTATACATAGCAGCTATCAACCTTCACATACATATGTCGACATTCTGCGCAGAAATGAATGTTTAACTAAGCTAAACATAACAAAAGTACCGAACTCAAAGGAAAATTCAAAACGTAAAGTCCTTTATCAAATGGCAACATCAATAGCGCAAACATTTCAAACGAATAGAAAACAACTGTCATTTGCATTGACTTGGTACAAGCATTTCCTTAAAATACTGAATAAAATATCATGTACATTTATACAATTCAAAAATATTTTCTGTTCTTTGTTGTTGCGCAGACGTTTACCCTCAAATTCCCTTTTATATATAAAAGTTGAAGAAAACGACATTAAATACAACGCGTTTAAAAATATGAGTGAAAACTAGTTTCTGTTTATGAGGCTGTAATTTTTTTTTGCGCTAATTCTCATCAAGCAACGGAAATTTCGACTGTCCCGGATTGTTAGTCTCGATTTCAAGTGACAATAGAAACCTGTCTTCTAAATAACATATTGGTGTCCACTAGAGAAAATTTCAACCAAAATGTCTTCTTGGTTTCGAAAATAAAGACTATAGGAAGAAGACGATGATTATGAAACTTAAAAAAATTGTATTCTGAAAGAAGCCAATATTTTTGGCGAACTAGGACAGCGAGTTATCGTAGGTGAGGTTTTAACAAATTTTAATTGTGACCTCTGTTAGTTGACACCATAGTAATAGTTATTTACATAACAAATAAAGCAAGACAACACAATAAAGAATTTTGATACCAGTGAAATGACATTTACGCCGTTAGCACATAAAACAAGAAGTGAAGATGAAATATCAACATGGTCTCACTGTGACTAAACAAGATGGAGAACAGCAAAAACAATAGTTTTTCTTAGCTGGTTGTGCGTTTTTTTTAAGCTGTGCATGTATTGATTTTGTGTTATGGATGGATACCTCATATCCTTATTGTACTATCATGGTATCTAATTTCTGGCACAATTCTCAGTATGAATCCAGGGTACCATACGCCTTCGTAGTCCCAGAAATATTGATTGAATTAGACATGTATCGATATAATGATTTAACCTGAACCCGACTGTAAGTCAGACCCGAGACATACTAAATGTCCAAATCAGACACATCGTCAGTCGTTGTCATATCTCAAATGTTGAACGTTTTTTTGGTGAAAGTCTTCATTACAATATGCAAAGCTAAAGCGCTAAACTCGGAGCTGAAAAAAAGAAGTTGTGAGTTGAAAAGATCCGTCTTAAATACCAGCTTCTCGTTGCCAGGTCATCGATTCTTGAAAGAATCTTTAAAACAAATTGAACCAAAGCCAAATCAAACCGTTTTTACCAGGAAAAGGGTATCATTTTGTTAGTACATTCTAATGAACATTGCGGATGGTGTGTTTCTAATGAACATGGGAACAGAATATCTAACTAGATAAAGTCATGGTGGCCACGCTTGTTGACGAATTTCCACCAGAATCTTAATAGTCATGAATGACATCTTTAAAAGAAACATGTTGGTAAAGTTTTGTTTCTTTGTGTTAAGTGCTTCTCAAGGAGATCAAACAATGTAAAGATAGCAGTCTGATATGGGTAGACACTTATTGATGGCGAAAGAGCTACCAAAAAGGCCATACATACGAGTACATCTAAACCAAACTAAAATTTCAACTTTCACAGAAAAGTGTTTGAATTACAAATATTATTAATTGCTTGGTGGTCTCATAGTGACATTAACAGCCTTTTTAAAACACTGAAACCTTTAAACAGACTTATTAAGAAGGGATATAGTTACAATAATGTTGTCATGTCATTAATAAGATTGCATATTTTGGCTTTAATATTGATTCATTTTTAGGGTCTTTGCATCGGAATTAAACACATTTATTCTAAAACCAGTTGTTGGCATGACACGGGTTATGTTCTTTTCATATATATTTTATGATGGTATAATACTAAACCCCTAACAGGAGGGATTGTACATGGCATGTCAGTATAGTATCTGAGATATTATATGGACTTGACCACCAAAACTTAACCTTGTTCACTGATCCATGAAATGAAATCGAGATCAAGTGAAAACTGTCTGACAGGCGTGAAAACCTTACACCTAACAATCCTTCCATATAATAGTACCAAATATAGTTGACCTATTCCATACAGTATAAGAAAAACAGACTAGAACACAAAAACTTATCTATAACCGCTGAACCATAAATAAATGAGGTCAAGGTCAGATGACATCAAATATAGTAGACCTATTGCATATAGTATTAGAAAAAAGACCAAGAGAAAACTGTCTGACAGGCATGAGGACCTTACACCTAACAATCCTTTCATTCACCTATAGACCTATCCCATACAGTATAAGAAAAACAGACTACAACACAAAAACTTATCTATAACCACTGAACCATAAAAATGAGATTAAATTCAGATGACACCAAATATAGTAGACCTATTGCATATAGTATTAGAAAAAAAAACAACACAAAAGCTTATCTATAACCACTGAACCATGAAAATGAGGTCAAGGTCAGATGACACCCGCCACTTGGACATGTACACCTTACAATACCTCAATACCCCGAATATACTACTCCTATTGCTTATAGTAACTGAGATATGGACTTGACCACAAAAACTTAAACTTGTTCACTGATTTATGAAATGATGTCGTGGTCAAGTGAAAACAAACTGACAGACATGAGGTCCTTGTAAGGTATGCACCTGCCAAATATAGTGTCCATATCATTTTTAATAAGAGAGAATTTAACATTACAAACCAGATGCTCCGCAGGGCGCAGCTTTATACGACCGCAGAGGTTGAACCCTGAACGGTTGGGGCAAGTATGGACACAACATTCAAGCTGGATTCAGCTCTAAATTTGGATTGTGATTAAATAGTTGACACAGCATAGGTTTCTGACACAGAATGAATGTGGTCTAATGAACTTCAAATTTTTGTTTTGCCTTTGAGTAATACACTATGCTGTTGAATATTAATCCTCTCAAAAAATGTTTTAAGAAATTTTCTTTTTATTTATGAAATTTCAAATGAGAAAAATTGAACCCCTCCCCCAATTTTTTTTTCACATCCCCCTATCCTTTATTTCAAAACTGATCTCAATTCAAATTTCTAATGAAGTTTGCAACAATAATTACTCATTTAAATACATCATTAAATATTAAAATGTAAAAAAGTGCTTGTTATCACTGAATGGTAAAAAAGTGCTTGTTTATATCACTGAATGGTAAAGATTGTTTTAATTTATCAGTTGGTAATAAAAGTGAATATACATTGTATATTGTATAAAACAACAATTTAAGTTTATTCAACTACCTATTCTGGACAAAGAAAGATAACCCCAATTGAAATTTCTTGCTATTGCACAATATTGTGCAATTAGATATTTCTTGCTATTGTGCAATACTGTGCAATTGAAAATACTTGCTATTGCACAATACTGTGAAATTGAAGATTTCTTGCTATTGCGCAATACTGTGCAATTGAAAATTTCTGGCTATTGCACAATACTGTGCAGTTGAAAATTTCATGCTATTACATAATACTTAATATAAAAATTTTAGATCCTGATTTGGACCAACTCGAAAACTGGGCCCATAATCAACCAGATGCTCCGCAGGGCGTAGCTTTATACGACCGCAGAGGTTGAACCCTGAACGGTTGGGGCAAGTATGGACACAACATTCAAGCTGGATTCAGCTCTAAATTTGGATTATGATTAAATAGTTGACACAGCATAGGTTTCTGATACAGAATGAATGTGTTCTAATGAACTTAAAATTTTTATTTTCTCTTAGAGCAATTCACTATGCTGTTGAATATTAATTCTCTCAAAAAAATGTTTAAAGAATTTTCTTTTTATTTATGAAATTTAAAATGAGAAAAATTGAACCCATTTTTTTTAATCACATCCCCCTTTCCCTTATTCCAAAACTAATCTCAATTAAAATTTCTAATGGAGTTTGCAACAATAACTACTCATTTAAATACATCATAAAATATTAAGATGTAAAAAAACTGCTTGTTATCACTGAACGGTAAAGATTATTTTAATTTATCAGTTGGTGGTAAAAAGTGAATATACATTGTATATTGTATATAACAAAGATTTAAGTTGATTCTGGACAAAGAAAGATAACTCCAATTAAAAAAATGTCTTGCCATTGCGCAATACTGTGCAATTGAAAAGACTTGCTATTGCACAATACTTAATATAATAATTTTAGATCCTGATTTGAACCAACTTGAAAACTGGGCCCATAATCAAAAATCTAAGTACATGTTTGGATTCAGCATATCAAAGAACCCCAAGATTTCAATTTTTGTTATAATCAAACTAAGTTTAATTTTGGACCCTTTGGACTTTAATGTAGACCAATTTGAAAACAGGACCAAAAATGAAGAATCTACATACACAGTTAGATTTGGCATATCAAGAACCCCATTTATTCATTTTTTGTCAAAAATCAAACTAAGTTTAATTTTGGACCCTTTGGACCTTAATGTAGACCAATTTGAAAACGGGACCAAAAGTTAAGAATCTACATACACAGTTAGATTCGGCATATCAAAGAACCCCAATTATTTTATTTTGATGAAATCAAACAAAGTTTAATTTTGGACCCTTTGGGTCCCTTATTTTGTTGGGACCAAAGCTCCCAAAATCAATACCAACTTTCCTTTTATGGTCATAAACCTTGTGTTTAAACTTCATAGATTTCTATTTACTTATACTAACATTATGGTGCAAAATCCAAGAAAAATGCTTATTTGGGTCCCTTTTTGGCCCCTAATTCCTAAACTGTTGGGACCTAAACTCCCAAAATCAATACCAACCTTCCTTTTGTGGTCATAAACATTGTGTTTAAATTTCATTGATTTCTATTTACTTCAACTAAAGTTATTGTGCGAAAACCAAGAATAATGCTTATTTGGGCCCTTTTTTGGCCCCTAATTCCTAAACTGTTCAAACCAAAACTCCCAAAATCAATCCCAACCTTTCTTTTGTGGTCATAAACCTTGTGTCAAAATTTCATAGATTTCTATTAACTTAAACTAAAGTTATAGTGCGAAAACCAAGGAAAATGCTTATTTGGGCCCTTTTTGGCCCCTTTTTCCTAAAATATTGGGACCAAAACTCCCAAAATCAGTACCAACCTTCTTTTTGTGGTCATAAACCTTTTGGTAAAATTTCATAGATTTCTATTCACTTTTACTAAAGTTAGAGTGCGAAAACTAAAAGTATTCGGACGACGACGACGACGACGCAGACGACGACGCCAACGTGATAGCAATATTCGACGAAATTTTTTTCAAAATTTGGGGTCGTATAAAAATCTAAGTACATTTTTAGATTCAGCATATCAAAGAACCCCAAGGATTTAATTTTTGTCAAAATCAAACTAAGTTTAATTTTGGACCCTTTGGACCTTAATGTAGACCAATTTGAAAACGGGACCAAAAATTAAGAATCTACATACACAGTTAGATTCGGCATATCAAAGAACCCGAATTATTCAATTTTTGATGAAATCAAACAAAGTTTTATTTTGGACCCTTTGGGCCCCTTATTCCTAAACTGTTAGGACCAAAACTCCAAAAATCAATCCCAACTTTCCGTTTATGGTCATAAACCTTGTGTTTAAATTTCATAGATTTCTATTTACTTATACTAAAGTTATGGTGCGAAAACCAAGGAAAATGCTTATTTGGGCCCTTTTTGGCCCCTTATTCCTAAACTGTTAGGACCAAAACTCCCAAAAGCAATCCCAACCTTCCTTTTGTGGTCATAAACCTTGTGTTAAAATTTCATAGATTTCTATTTACTTATTCTAAAGTTATGGTGCGAAAACCAAGAAAAATACTTATTTTGACCCCTTTTTGGGCCCCTAGTTCCTAAACTGTTAGAACAAAAACTCCCAAAATCGATCCCAACCTTCCTTTTGTGGTCAAAAACCTTGTGTTAAAATTTCATAGATTTCTATTCCTTTTACTAAAGTGAAAATGAGGTCAAGGACATTGAACATGTGACTGACAGAAACTTTGTAAAATGAGGCATCTATATACTAAGTATGAAGCATTTAGGTCTTCAACCTTTTAAAATATAAAGTTTAAGAAGTTAGCTAACGCTGCTGTACCTACAGCCGATGCTGCTGCTCATTATCCCTATATCAAGCATTCTGCAACAAAAATCCTAGACTCGACAAAAAATGAGTACAAGATCTGATGATACCAGACAGACAGACATATTCACCATATTAAATTCCATACGCCACTTACTACTTCAAGTATCCGAGGAAACAAACCTAATCATGTAACTTTAACCATGATCACTGACCCATGAAAGGTTGGGGTCAGGTGAACCCTGTCTGATGGAAATGTAGACCTTGCAAGGAATCCTTGTATCAATTATAGTTATCCTAGCATGGTACTCATAAGTGAAAAATTCAGGACATATAAACTAACATGAATCTGCATCAGTATGTCTATCCAGTACAAAGCAGGGTTCATATTTGTACAATATTAGTATGTTTTTGTCATGAGAATATGCATGTAGTCTGAGAGATTTATTAGTGGTAATAGCTTTCAGTCAATGAGAGATCTTTATAATCATACCCGTAGCCAGGGGGGTTCGAACGACCCCCCCCCCCCCCTTGAAAACAAATAAGCACTGTGAGTCAAACGAACCCCCTCTTTTGAAATTCCTGGCTATAGGCCTGATAATGTCGTGTCCACTGTTTGTTTGTTAAATATCTATGTAACTTAATTGAACATGATTGAAGACAATAACAACTGATTTTGCAGTCTGTTCTTATGTTGTGTACTGTGTCCCAGGTTGGGGAGGGTTGAGCATTCACAAATATGTTTTACTTGCAGCATTTATTATGTTCCTGTCTAAATCCAGAAGCCTATAGTTCATTTGTTGTTGTAGATTGATGTCCGTCATATTTGTTTTCTTATAAATAGTTTGTTTTTAAATTTAGACATTTAATTTGAATCATTTCACATTTTTTATGTCTGAGCCTTTTAAAGCTTAGAACCTCATGTTTTTCCCTCATTGTTGAATCATTACAGTAGCCTTGCTTTCATCCACTGCATTTGAACTATGGTAGGCAGTTGCTACATTTGCTATCAACCCAAATATGTAATTTCTGCCACTGGAACCATTTATTATGACCAATGCATATGCACAGATTTATATTTTTGTTGTGATTTGTGTATTAATTTTTGGTATGAGACAAATACATATGACAATAAAGGGCTGCCCTTTAGCGCATGATACGCCCGTTGCTCTAAAAGACGGGCGTATAAGTTATTGTCCCAAAATTGGAAAATCTTTTTTAAGCATAAAAATTCATAACACG
Organism: Mytilus trossulus; assembly: GCF_036588685.1. Classification (NCBI taxonomy): domain Eukaryota; kingdom Metazoa; phylum Mollusca; class Bivalvia; order Mytilida; family Mytilidae; genus Mytilus; species Mytilus trossulus. The sequence goes on from NC_086375.1 coordinate 21,564,045, forward strand.
GAAATGTAAAATCTGAAATTTATAAAAATTGAAAGGGAGCTTACATCAATAGATATAAACAATTCACCAAAGTTTCATGGACATTGGTGAAAGCCTTTTTGAGTTATTGTCCGAAGTGTTAAAAATCTACCTTTTTTTATGAATACAGCCCCATAAATCCAAAACTTAAAATCTGAAATTTATAAAAATTGAAAGGGAGCTTACATCAATAGATATAAACAATTCATCAAAGTTTCATGGACATTGGTGAAAGCCTTTTTGAGTTATTGTCCGAAGTGTTGAAAATCCCACCTTTTTTATGAATAAAGCCCCATAAATCCAAAACTTAAAATCTGAAATTAAAAAAAACCCAAAAGGGAGCTTACGTCAATAGATATAAACAATTCACTAAAGTTTCATGGAAATTGGTGAAAGTGTTTTTGAGTAATTGTCCGAAGTGTGGATGACGGACGGACAACGGTATACCATAATACGTCCCGTCTTAAAGATGACAGGCGTATAAAAACACAAATCATATTTTTTTTAACTTTAATAATTTTACAATTTAATATAGAATCACATTCACAAAATACACAACATTTGTAGAAATATACAAAATATACAAGAAAAAATTATATAAATATATAAGAAACTTGCTTAACTGTAAGTTCTAGGTATCTACTATACATAAGTATAATATGGATGGATTTAATCTTCACTTATCTATTTAGAAAGTTCCTTTAATTTCAATTACACAAATTACAGAATAAGATTGACTTAAGTAATGTACAAATGCCCTGTTGTTAATAAATGCTGTTTTCAGCACTTTAGTAAGTGAAAACTAAGAAATGCTACTTGTAAAGAGGCAGTATGTCTATGTATCTAATTTCAGAGTAATATATTAATACATTTCAAAGTATTTATTTATGCACACTCAATATAGTAAAATTCATGATGTGATACCAATATTAGAACAAAAAATCTTTATAAAATTGATTTCAGATCAAGGCACATATCAGATCTTATGAAAAAAAATCAACATTATATCTGAACAATATATGAAAAGGTCAAAACTTTATAGATCTAGAAAGTGAAGAAAAAAACTATTTCTTCACACCAGCATCATGCATTTTTTTCCATTAGAGTGTCATTCACATTGCATAAAGCAAAACACCCCTTATATAGCACACACACATAACTTTGTTCTTCACAATACACATAACCTCAATGGAAACCACTACAATGAGAATGGTTAGATATATATGGTGTGCTGCTAGATCATTTTTAAATACTTACATAATTTTTACAAAAATATTGAATTGAACATGTTTAACTAAAGAATTTTGTAAAAGTACTTTGTAAAATGGATTTCTGTACTTTTCACAAACAGTTTTAGAAGAAAACATCCACTATCAGTATAATTGGTTTCAAAATATTCACTCATTATGTAAGAAAAACAAAAAAAGTTATCTTTTCCCTAATATCTTTCTGAATTCAGGCACAATTTCCTGGTGGTGAAATAAGTAAGAGTTATTTAAGTGAGTACCCAGTAAGTCTAAGTATATCACTTGTGGTGAGTAGCAAACAAACTTATTATTATTATACTAAATTAAATGTGTAACTTGTAACTTACTGTCAGCAAACACAAGATAACACAATAATGTTCTGTAAATCAGGTGCTCAGATTAACATTACATTTTAAATGCACTACCAGATATACAGCACCATACACTTAGAAACCCCCTGCACAAAAGCTAATATACATGGGTTGTGCAGATATCTATGAAGGGAGAAGTATTGGTTTATTCTGTTTAAAAAATACCCTAAAGTAGATATTTATTTTCATGGGTATCAATGTTGAGGAACACGTATATTTTCAAGCATATTTGATTTCATTATTTTGCCAAACTTTGCATAGAAAGCCTATTGAAAATTTGTTAGTTGTTTAATACTTGAATTGGTGGTTCACCTGTACCCACAAAACCCACGAAAATTGGTATCCAATTAATAATAATGAATCCCCATTATTCTCATAGTTTTTTCCAGGATAATCTTTAATAAAAAAAAACCTTCTTCTCCTTGTCAATGCTAAATGGAAGACATGAGCACATAGAAGAAGTTTTTACCCATTTGTCCCTCTAGATTAGGCCTGATATAATTTTGAACCTCTTATATTTACTTATAAAGTGAATCAGTTGAAATCAATAGGAACCTCATGATCTATCGATATAAGTGAAATTATCAATAAAAAACATACAGATTTAGCATAACAATAAAACTTAACAAAATATTCAATAAACATTAATAAACGGAATGATTTTTCAGCACATTAAAACCACAAAGACATGTCATTACAATAAGCAATAAACAATAAACACTAATCTTATTAACTCTTAGGAGATTCTTGTTTAAAAAAAAAAAATTATAAGTCTTAGTCTGAAGTTGAAAATTTTTAATATGTAAACCTTATTTTGTTTTTTTATGTTTAAAAAACTTTAAAATGGTTTTTAACTTCTTTTGCAGTGAAAAAAGCCATACAATCTAAACTTAATCTCTTTTATCCTGCAATTGGGTGTCCTACTATACAGATACAGCCCTACAGATATCGCTATGCTGTATCTGTATACTATACAGATATCGATTTAAAGCTTCGCCCACTGCCGGCCTGAGTATTGTTTGAACCTGTGTGACCTAAATGTGTATTCCATTTGCATTCCAATGGCGATGACAATTGTCGATTTCAAAACTTGAATGTGTATGATTGTGTTACAAAATCAACCATGTCATTTTCAGCATGCATGTTTATTGAATGTTAAGTCTGAAGCATAGGACAACTCGTACACTTCTGTTTCAAATTTAACAATGTTTTGTTATTTGTTTTTACTGTTGGAGTTAGTTGCTATGTGAAAATAAATAATTATTCACCTTGAGCGATGTATTATTGTTGACCATTCGAGATTCTTTTTTTGCGAATCCGTCTTCAACGTAATGTGTGATTTTGATATTACTATGCAGGCCTCAAGGGATTTCAAATCGAAAATAATGCTAAATACGTTAGTTTTTGTGTCTTTCAAAACACAAACAATATACAGAATTAATTGCAGGATAAAGACAATAACTGTTTAGTGTCTTTAAATATCAGCTGTATTTGTACTCGGCTCGAAACAGGTGTAATAGCTCGCTAAAAGCTCGCATACACCGTTTCCTAGCCTCGTACAAATACAGCTGATATTTAAAGACACTAAACAGTTATTGTCTAATTATTACCCATTTTACACGTTCAAAGGCATGAAAAAGCTTTTTAAGTGTTTTTTTTCTTAATTAAATATTTCAAATGAAATATAAGTATGAACAATCTTTTCTTTGATATTTATAATGAAGAAAATTAGGAATTTTCAAATATTAGTTTATTTTATTTTTATTTTGTAAAATGTAAGGTAGCATAAACATAAACCGTCATCCTAGAAAATAACCTTAAAAAAGATAAACCTATAAAAAAAAATTGAGATTGAAATAGATGGTTGTATTTTAAAGTGAGGTGTCTTGGCAAGGAATATTTGTCATAGATAGTAAATGAGACATGTAATGGCAAGATTTAGCACCAATATTTAAAGTTATCTTCATTAATAGACATGTAATAATAATAGAACTTAATAAACTGAAGGAGTAATCAAGAAAAGTATATAAAATATGGTTTCAGTTGAAATTTCAAAATACTTATCCTATCTTAATAGCAGTTTGTTTCCCATTTGAACTTATCGGTAAGTTATAATGAAAGTAATAAATTTCTGAGTTATTTCCCTTTTCATAAAAATATAACTGGATTTGTAAAAGACTAATTAGAAAATTAGAAAATCTTAATGAACAAAAATATTTTTACATTTTATGGTGACTCTGGTGACATTTATGTACACAAATTTATCTGTTTTGTAATTTTAGAAAAATATACAACAATGAGACACCAATAAACAAACATAATCAACAAAGTTGCTGCCTGTGTTGAAAACAGCATGCACTAACAGTACAATAAGTTACAAATAATTTGTAAGAAATAAGCACCTTCACACTTATAGAAGAAATGCTCCCATTCACAATGATTCTAACAACCTACAACTAGTGTTAATCTTTCATCAACTTTACAAGACACAACTAATTGTAAGTCATACAAACTTTTGTGAAATGGGATAAAAGAAAGTGGCAGCACAAATTTCAAATAAATAAATTATTCAGTCAAATTTCAACTGTTACTTCATGACTTCATCTTAGTACAAATGTATAGTAATATAAATAGGAATATAATTTTCATAATTTTGAAGAATGCTTTTAATAACCAATATATGTAGTTAAACATGGTTAAAATATCTTCCAGACTAGGATCGACTATTGGCACCTTTGTTAAGCAATAAGGGGAGACAATTTAAATGCAAAAAAATGCATAATTTACTGGCTTTTGATATCTGTTTTTCTACCCAATGAGAACAAGTTAAACATAGAATTGTTGCATTAAAGAGATTTCCACGAACTTTAAATCTGTTTACTTTCTAAATAGAATACTGTGGATTCATTATTATTCGTTGGATACCAATTAATGTGGATTTCGTGGTTACCCGGAAACCAGGAATTCCAATGTAAAAGGAACTACAAACTTTCTATTAGAATGTATGCAGACCTTGGCAAAACCACGAAATCAAATATCCACGAAAATGTAAGTTCTTCTCAAACAACGAAAATTGGTATCCACGAAAATAAATGAATCCACAGTAACTAATTTTAATGGACAATGAACAGTCAAAAGTTTCTTTACAAGACATCCCTAAATAGCAAAGGATATGTCAAAAGTTGGACTTGTAATCAAACAAATATTTCAGAAATTTACTATGAGTAAACGTTCATAAAGAAATCAGAATGTGCAAAAGTAAATAATCAAACTTTTCAGAAAGGTCAACCCGTTTATGGAAACAAAAAAACTCAATATAAAAAAACACACAAAAGGCTGTCTGAAGCTGCTTACTTCATGCATTTGTTTTTACAATGAATAGCTGCGTAATGCTTTTATCTACAATTATAACAATGTATCCCTACTAATGTACAGGAAGTGGATTTTATAAAAACAATGGAGAAAATGGTTAAACAAGTGAACATGGTAAATGACTATTTAAATAACAATGAGGATATTGCAGTATCTATTCTGAATTACTTGACGACGTTGTTTCTAGCTCCTGTAAAATTAACAACAAATTGTCAAGTCCAAATAAATATCCATCTTCATGATTGCCATCTACCCATGGGGTTCTATGGTTTGTGGTTATATCTGAGGGTAGGGGTTCTGTCTTGCCAAAGTCTATCATCCAAACATTTGCATTGTTAGTTTTATCATGTACAAACAACAGGGAACTTCCAATCAGCTGTAAACAAAAAATTCAAAAGCTTAAACATTTATTTTACATTTATACATTGTGTGACAAACTTCCAACCCTTAAAGTGGAGTCGGACTGCTTTGAAACTTCATGAGCACCTAAGTTTATGCCTGTTTTTGATTGTGTTACTTTGTCTTTTGTTTTCTGTTTAATATTCTATCAATTGTTGTCTTTTCTTCATTTTTTTTATTGGTCATGTTATTGTTTTTTCTTTTCTTTTTTTTCATTTTATAGGATTTAAACTTCTGGTCACCCAAGTCACATCACATTAAAAAATCTAAATAATTTACATTATCTTGATTATCTACCTAAAATCAATATTTTAAATTCTTACCTCATGGGTCTTGAAAAACTTTGATGTTTCTTGTGTTGCCAAAATAGCTTTTAATCTCCTGATGTATGTTCCCTGTAACAAATACAGTCCTTTTTAATTATTTAGATAATATAAATTGGATTTAATCAGCTTAGAGTGGTGGGCACATATTCGCCATGGACACAAATTTGCCCTTTTGCTATTTTTTCTGTAAGACTTGTGTGCCTTTACCCAATTCTTGTCTAAATAGATTTTAAAGTTTTTTTGTAATGTTCTAACAGTTGATATTCCTCTTTATCTCATTTCCAAGGTTTTCGCACTTATAAAGGAATACGCAGGTGTTTTTAAACAATTATGGCAATCATGCAAAGTCTTAGGTAAATAATTGTGAGAAAAATCTTATAGGAATGATCTTTCAAGCTTGTTCTTTTAATTAGAATCACTTGATTTTATAATACACCAGGATAATGAGGATGGTCATATCATACATTGCGGTGAAAATGTGTCCCCCGTGATACACAAACAATTTAATTTAATCTTGAGTTTGCATTCATTTTTAGAACAATTAACCATTATCAAACAGTTTTTCATATACATGTAGTAAAATTTCTAAATCCTACATAAAAAGTTCCAAATATTTGAATGTAGGTCAGATGTAAGTGGAATGAACAAATTATGCCGTGAATATTTGTCACTCACTCTACTGGTAATCCTTATTTTCATTTTGTATTTGCAAGAGATTATCAAAGGATACAGGAATTAAAGTCTATAAATTGCATCTTTAAGTATTATTTACTTTGTGTAAAGTTAATATTTAGTAGAAATGTATACATTTGTTTATTTAGAAAGATTTTTAATTTTTTTTCTTATAGATGGATACAGGGGGCCTCGGATCAAAAGGACTGAATTTTGGTTTATTTTCCAACCACACAAACAAAAAATCTGCTCAGTTTGCACTTTCTTTTTGAATATATTTCTCATTATTTTTTTTATGTCATTTAAATAATTTTAACCTCATGAATTATTGAAATGTGAAAAAAATGCTGAAGTAAGCATGCATAATTTACTGACAGGTTTATGATCTCAAAATATGAAGAGATTCAAATTAAAAAGTATATCATCTTACAAAGTTATTTAAATCATAACTTATACAAAATTAATGAACTAAATCAATAATTTAAATAATCACCTTACAAAATTAATGAACTGAATCAATAATCCAAATACATAATTTTTTCAATGTATATTAAATTTCACAAAACATACCTTGGTAATTTTTTCAACATTCTTTCAGTCATTGATAACAAGAAAAATAAGTACTTATGAGATTAGGCAATATGTTTAGGAAAGAGATAGATGAAAATCTAACAAAAAAAAAAGATGTTTTGAAGAGTGAGTGAAAAAAGGTTCAAATATTATAAAATCAGTAAATTCAAATAAGAATAAACACATGTAGTGTATTTGGGTGTGTAAATGTTGACCATGTCAATTAAATACTACTCAGACATTTCTGAACTGTAAAATCAACTTAAAGGTAAGCTTAAAAAAAAATATGAATAACAAAGAAAAGATAACTCTTGTCTTACCAAAACAATCTGATTGTCACCAATGAACAAAGATAATGCATCTTTCACTTCGTTCCGTGTTTTTGTTTTCTTAAAATTTTTACTGGATGCACCATCCATTCTCTGAAACAATAATAATACTAACATAAATATATTTTTTTTTGTGCAAAGAATAAATAAAAAGAAAAGATACATTAATACTTGTTTATAGAAAAACTATTCATAGGGATTAAACTTGCTATAGGAATAGGTGCATTTTTATGGGAAGCATGTATATCACTTATTCCTACAGTGAAACCAATAACTTCAGAAAAAGATCTAGTTTTCTAATTGGCAATCATGATGAGTTTTTTTTTAACGACCTAAACTAACCATGAGAGTCTTACATGGTCGGTAAATTGACATCATACCATATTTTCTTATTATTATATAGGCTAAATAAGACAGGCGGTAAAAAACTTGACAGATTTTTATCCAGTCACTTCAACATGAAGTTTACACATTCACCTGATTAGTACGCACTCATATGTCTTTAATTCAAGGTGAGACAAACAGTGTATTATGCATACTTGTGTAGAATTTATTAGTTTGTGCATTTCTTAGTCCAAGATTCCTATGTGAAATTCCTCTGAGTAGTCTAAATTGAGATTCAAGTGAATCTGTGTCATGTCATTTAGCTCTTCTTCATGAAGAAAAATATAAAAACTGTGAAAACAAACTATTTATATTTTACACGAAAAGTATTTTTTTGTAATATGCTGCTCAATGTCAGTATGTCAGTATACAGAGAACTCTTTAACATTTAACAATGTGATTCAACTCAATAAACTGTCAAAATATCTGAGAAATATAGTGCTAAACATATACTACTGAGTAAACTGGTACATAACAATTCTTTCTCCTGTTACCTTGATTCCTTCAATTCTAAATCCTAGATCTACAGATGAGCTCATTTCATCTCTCCATTGCATATATCTTGGTTTTATTATTGACTTCTGTTTATTTTCCTCCGGTGTTGGAGCAGTGGGATCTACTTCTACCATCTTTTGGTACATATCCTGAGGAGAAAAGGAAAGAAAATAAAAATACATAAATCTATGAGAAATTCATTAGAATAAACTTACCCTCAATTTTAATACATGAACATGTATTTTAAATACTGTAAATTGATTTTTTTTTGTGCATTTATTATTGTGATTTTTTTAAAAATTGACAAAAATGTGAGATAAATCATTACAATTTCAGGAAAATCTGCATACAAGTACATGTATCAGATATCAGAATGCGACTTTTTATTATTTTGATAATCAGTAAAGTTGCATTATTCATTGATTTCTTAAGTTACAGTAGTCAATATATTATATATATAATAACAGTTACTCTAGAAAATAAAAAAAATCTATTTTCCATTAGAATAATGGCTATCAAATGACTACTATAGATGTCATAGTGTGTCTGTTTTTCTGTGACATCTATTTGAAATATACCGTTGGAATCTGTCCCATCTTTTGTTTGTTTTAAATAAATAAATCAAAAGAATATTGTTTCTCACATTATGTGATTTACACTTACCTTTCTGGGTTTTGGTTTTTCTTTGGCTTTTACAAGTTCTTCCTCTAAATACGTTCTGGTTCCCATCTTAATATCCATAACAAAGGGAGCATCAAAGTCACATAACAAATCTTGTAACTCCAAGTATTCTGTGGCAAGTTAAGGAACTTTTATGGCTATCTCATGACAAAAACAAAATCCTTGATTCAATGTAATTATTGTATTCTTAAACTATGAAAATAATTCAATTGTAATGTCAATATTTTTTCATCAACATTTTTTCTTCTTAACCTTTGACATAAAATTTATCAGAAATCTTTTAGGAGCCTGTATAACTCTCATTTCTAACCTTCTTTATAGCTTAAAGGGGCACTAGCTGTCAAATTCATGTTCACTTATATGACTCAAATTCTCATATTTGATTTATAACAACGTATCAACAAAGTTCACATGAATATGTATTCAATTGCAAGTGAATAATTCATCATCAATGTTTATAAGCTTATTTTGACAAAATTATCCCATACTGCATGCTAAAAGCAAATAATTATTTCACTATTTCACTTTTATTAATTATTGAACCAAAACAATCATATATTACATATATATCTCGTAGCTAGTGCCCCAATAAGAGTGCATCAATTTCAAATAAAACATAATAAACAGTCAAACACTGACATCAGATGATTATAGTGGACAACATCAAGTATTATGATGAAACATTTTTCCCCAAAATATCTTACTACATGTATAATAAATATACATACTGAGCTAAAATTTACTATTTAAACAATTATGTCGGTTAAGAAAGGATACGGTCAGCATTTTTTGCTACAACTCCTCTGTATTCAGGAACGTAGGATCTTAAAATGTCATCATTTAACTTTATAAATGCTTTCTGTTCTCTGGAGTCATACTTTTTCAACACAGATCCTTTCTCTCCTGCTTGGAAATTTCCTGCAATAAACAAAGCAACTGTCAGTATAATGACGAATTATATTTACCATTAGCAACTTTCACAGCACACACCTGACCTTTACCATAGAAAACTAAAGAGGAGGACTGACCATATATTTAATCAAAATCTATTAAAGGAAATTAACAACAGTTTTAGGCTGCTAATTGTTTACTCTATGACCATATATGAATACCCCACCCTTAGCACAAACCCCACCCAATCAACAGGGTCCCACATTTAATATCCCCAATCACTGCCTCCACTATTTGGCCAGTAATCATACAGGGTACATATACCCTCTAATGATATTGTCTTACAGCTCGTACAGTGTCATATCACACCCATTGTTCCTAAGGCATTCACCTTTTACATATACATTGTAATAGGAAACCAGAATATAAAAAACTCATATCAAATTTGGCAATATATAACCAAATCCTTTTTTGAAGTCAACACCAACTGTTTACTGTGGTTTCATTAATATTTGTGGAATAGCAGTATTCATTAATTTTGTGGGTATCGGAAAACAACAAATTTTAATATTCAACAAAGTATACATTTTCTAAAGGGCTAGATGAAAGTTGTTCTTAATTGAAGTAGAGAATGTCCAGTTATACCATGATAAGTTTAAATAAATCTTCCAGAAAAGCTTAACCAAAGTCAATTAACTATTAAATAGGGATTAGTGTTTGCCTACAGTTTAACAATTTTTGTATTGTGTATAAACAAATTAACATTATATTGTAATCAAAAAGTTCAATGCAAAGGTTTTCTAACAATACCAAGCAAAATGTAGGCCATGGTGATTCGAATGTTATACACTGCACATTATAAAAGATATATTATGTAATATTAATTTACTTCTCAGGTTATAATCTCAAATTAATGGGGTTCCATTACTGTTTTTGGTGTCAATTTTGAGATTGTTGCTCTTCAAATTACTTTATTTGGCCTTTTTAAACTTTTTTTATATGAGCGTCACTGATGAGTCTTTTGAGGACGAAACGTGTGTCTGGTGCAAATATAGTATAAATGATGAGTATATTTGGGAACAACTGACAAGAAGTGAATTTTCTAAATGAACATTTGGCGTGTCAAATTAAATTTTGATATTTTGTGAAAAGAGCACCAATATGGTTACCTGTCTTGAGTTCAACCAGAAACTAGAAAAGTACAACTAACTTTAAAAAACAGACTTTTATTTTCTGATTCATATATACCCGGTATGTAATGTGTTAATCAATTAAAATCATCCTATTTATTTATGACTATTTAGACCAATAAATTTTTCACTTATGCACAGATTGTGTATCATAATTCATGGATCAACTGGAAAAGGGATATTCCCAAAATAGCATTAAATATATGACCTTTAAAAGTGAAAATACAGTCCACAATCTTTGATCTGCAGTGAAAAGTTAATTTCCTCTAAATAGAAAAAAGGTCTACTTGATTTATCAAAGGAGGTAGAATTAAGTAATTTGTATCCTTTTGAATCCCTAAATATATTTAAAATATTTTATGACAATTTACTTAAATTGTTTGCTACAAACAAGAAGGTAAACATTTCAACTAGAGGAACTATCTCAAGATATCAAAGCAGCAAGGTAAAAGGATTTAAAAATTAAAATTACATCTTGTACTAATATAAACTTATACAAAGAGATACTATCATGGAAGAGACCAATAAAAATCTAATGAAATTCTAATTTAAATTTTGGCCAGATCCTGACTTAAGATTTATGATCCCCTAAGAAAGCCAATTTTAATCAAACTTCTTGACATCACAAGGATACTTAAACAACCAATAAAACATTCTGATTTAATATCACTGACATTTGGGACTAGCCTTGAAACATTATAAAAGGTTGAATCTTAAAAATTTAAACCCAGAAATCTGGCACATGTTTATATGTTTATATGCCCAGCTCAAGTAAGGAAAACTGTGGTTCTCTAGTCTATGCATTTGTTCTTAGCTATTTAGAAATTTATGTTGGACTAAAATCTTTACTTAAATCACTTAAGACTTAATATCAACAAAAATTGGGACTAGGTTTTTTCAATACATAATTTACAATGAAATCTAAAAAAAAAAAAAAGTTGCTCTTAATAAGAGCCAAGTTAACAAACTCCAACATTAAATTGTCTACCTATCAAGTATCTTTAGTGAGATAGATTTGTAAATGGATGAAATTTTCTCATTTATGCTGAGTTCACACATAATTTGAATTTGATATGCATTAAATAATTCAAATTTTTTTACTTCCTAATGTCAATTCTAATTCAAATTGCAATGCACGTCAAATTCGCTTTACTGTCTAAACGACGTTAACTTTTAACTCGTATTAACAAAAACGTATTTCTAATGTGAATAGACTAATTCAAATCAATTCTAATTAAAAAAGAAGAGTGTGTGAACGCGATTAGCGAAGTCGATTCGCATTCAATTCGAATTCAATTAAAATTAAATGTCCGTGTGAATGAGGTATAAGTTTCTATGTTTTTGCCAATTAAGAATTTTATCTTGAAGTCACTTCCAATGAATCTATTTACAATTTGTTAGGACTCAGTCATAGAAAAAATTCCATGCTGTAGCCTACATAGGTTTCTATTTTTGAGCTGAGTAATGTCCCTTCATCTCATATTCCAATTATGTGATGATTGTCATTGTTTTGGTTGGTTATTTACCCTAATCTGTCCTTTTCAATTTTTGTCAAACTTATAAAATGAATTGATTGTTAACACCTAGTAGCAAATATAAGATACATATTCAAGACCTCAAATTAAATAATAAGTTAATGAAGCAGGTTATGATAAAATTCGGACAAAATGAGCTAAGTGGGTCCTTTGACAAAAGTATCCTCTTGTTGCTGTTAGGCTCAGTCTTATTCTAAACAAACTGTTACCTTGGTGACCAGCTAATTGTATCCATGGATATCGATGTTTCTTAAACTGTTGTATAAATGGAGACCAAATGACGATGTTTTTCATCTTCTTCCAATAAACTGAACTTTGCTGTAAATAGAATAAAAGCAATTGTTAATAAAATTTTCAAATTCTTCAAAAAAGTTGAAAAACAGGCACTTACGAATTTCCATCTTCCCTGACAAATTTTTAGCTTTGCTTTGTCTGGATAAAAAGCACTAACAATTCTAAAATAAATTTATGATTAAATGTTAATAAAACCATGCCAGTGATTGATTGATTGATTGTTGCTAGCTTAACATCAAAATATCCATTACACAAATTGACAGAAATAGAATCCTATCTGCCTTGATTTCATAGGAACAGATGCAACATGTGGCAGCGATACTAACAAAAAAAACCAGGACTAACTTTAGGCATTCAATTGAGTTAACAAGTAGCTGTGTTGATCTTTAATAAGATAATCAACTTTCAATGCTTCAGGGTGTAAAAAAACTTTTCAATGTGTTCATTGTTCTAACCTCCATGAACAGAAGTATATAGAATGTTTTATGATGGGTGTTGCTATAATTTTAGGGAAATACAAAAAAGAAGATGTGGTATGATTGCCAATGAGACAACTATCCACAAAAGACCAAAATGACACAAATTAACAACTATAGGTCACTGTACGGCCTTCAACAATGAGCAAAGCCCATACCGCATATTAAGCTATAATAGGCCCCAATAAAACAATGTAAAACAATTCAAATGAGAAAACTAACCGCCTTATTTATGTATTTATGCTTTTTCCATGGTGTTTTTTGAAAATACTAGGGAAAATATCAAATCTATGAGGAGGATACATCAAATGAACCTTAAAATATCAGCATTGCATGATGACGTTTTTAAAATCACAATTTTAGTTTATGCAACAACTACAAAACTGACAAAGATTTAGCCATACAGTTTGATTCTCATTTTCCTAAAACATCCTGTTACCTGTAACATTTTCATGAACTACGCCATTAGAATTCATTTAGGAGCATACAAGTACTTGTACAATATGTACCTAATGCTACCTTTGACAATCATATAAACCACATCTTACACAACTTACTTCAAAACATGACAAATATATATAAAAAAAAAGAGTAATTATATTGATATAAAAAACCACCATGAATTTTCTATAGTATGACACTAGACCTTTTCTAAATATTGACACATCTTTACACCTAAAAGGCATACTACAAATATAAACAGTTTGTCCCCAGAATAAACACGTTTTTTGCCTAGTAAAAACACTGTCACCAATGTTGACAATTTACAGGTATATAAAAAGTAAATAATGAGGATTTTATCGTGTTTTCATGTACAGCCCACAATCTCGGTACATCATCAATCATTGATATTTTATATTCTATTACTATATCAACTTTCTTGTGGTTAACTACAAATATGTAGGATCTATTTTAGCATCTAAATTCGGAAGTTCATATTATTTAAAAAAAAAAACATTGTTGCCCTCTCATTCAAAGTGCAAGATGTCTTTATCTGGCGATTGGGTATTATCTAGAGGCAAATACTAATGTACAATATATTCAGGACATCTATATTTATTTATTTAATCATTAAACAAAAATAATACAAAATTTTGCAGGTAGATTCATATATAATTTTAAACATGATGCCTTAACCCTTATTCGGTTATTTCATATGAGCTTACAATCGTATCACACTTTTTTCATAAAAAAATGCTGACATTCAAAATGAACATTAGCTTTATATAGTTATCAAAGGTAACAGGATTATAATTTAGTACACTAGACGTGCGCTTCATCTAAATAAAACCCATCAGTGACACTCATATCAAAATATTTATAAAGCCAAACAAGTACAAAGTTGAAGAGCATTGAGAGTCCAAAATTCCAAAAAGTTGTGCCAAGTACGGCTAAGGTAATCTCTGCCTGGGATAAGAAAATCCTTAGTTTTACGAAAAATTTAAAGTTTTGTAAACAAGAAATTTATAAAAATGACCACATTATTGATATTCATGTCAACACCATACTGGGCAGGTGATACCCTTGGGAAACGAAACGTCCACCAGCAGAAGCATCGACCCAGTGGTGTAAATAGTTATAAAAGGTAAACTATATACTATACTTATATATCACCTATGTACCATATATTAAACATACAGATATCCGAAACAGCTACAAATATTACACAGTTTTACATATATCAAAATTAATTTCTGATTTACCTACATTTGAAGCAATTATTTCTTATATGAGTTATATAATTCTTAACAATGTCCAAATAGAACAAGAATGCATCTAAGATTAGACTATTTTTTTAGTTTAGGAGTCCATTGGATAATATATTTTTCTTAATTTCAGCTTTAAGCTGATTGTAAGTTATGAACAATTCAGTATACTTATAACATCATTTTGAAACTGATTACTGACTTATAGAAATCAGTGCTTACTATATAGTTTGTCAATAGCAAACGTTTGAGAAATGAAGACAAGGTTCCTTAATGAAACGTAAGCACTTGAAAGAACCAAAGTTTGTAAAAATTGAGATTTGATCCAGATTCATTATGTATTTTTATAGCACTAACTGACACTGAGGGAGGGACATATATATAGTACAGTATTTTCTTAGATGCAGTAATACAAATTTTCTTAAACACAGACCACAACACAATCATGGTATGTTAAAGGATTGAAATTGGGTTTTTTCTATACTAGGTGACATACTTTTGTTTATTTATCAAATGTCAATGTACGTCATACGTTCATTTCAAATTAAGGGTATGCAAATGATAATACCACACCCTCATGGTTTCTAAAATACATAATACTAATTTACATTTATATTTGTGGTAAAATAATTTATATATGTGACGTGAATTTCGAGTTTTCTTAATCCACAGGTATGTCCCAGTTGACTTTGATTATTATTTACGTAACTGAAGACCTCTTTTATCAAATTCTCATCTATAATTCATGACAATCAATAAATAAATCCCTTTAAAAAGAATTATATTATAGTGCCTTTAGAAATCTAGAATTAGTTAAATAGATAGCTCTTTCATCAAACCAATATATAGAAAATATCCTAAACAGAATTGAAGTGGTTGAATTACATATCATGCAGACAGCTGTAGTCTGAGTTCAAAATTTAAGAAAAAACAGGTCAGTATTTCAATAAGTAACTGATACGCATTCATCCTTATAATGAAAAACGTTATGTTAGAAATCCAAAACTATACCAACATATATAATATCAAAAACATTTTGTATTAAATGTATATATCACACTCATCTACACACTAACATACAAATCTAGATGTATCTCCTAACAACATATTATTTCTTTGCAGGTAAATGTAAAATATTAAACAAAAAAATGGAAACAAATTTTACCAAGTACAATGTATATGCCTGACAGATGCTTTTCAATAGAAATACTATTTTTGAATATTTGTGGATATGAACATACTCCCCCCCCTCCAAAAAAAAGGATTTTTTTTCATAGAAAATTGATTCACAGAAAATCTTATAATACAATACTTTTTGAATAATTGATTTGACCTAACCCCCCAACCCCCTCCCTTTGCTACATTCCACCATTACACCTTCACCACTCTTGTTATAAACTTGTATTCCTGTCTTTCCTGAACTAGCCAATAGTAAGTAAGAATTCCTGTATGCAACCTGTAAATTGTTGATGTGTGCATAAAACTTATAGCTTGTCATATCTTACATATTGACTATTAAATATTGCTTTTCTAGTTGGAGGAGGTATAATTAATTAATGTATTTCAATTAATAACCAGTTCAACACCAAAGACAGAAACTGACAAGAACAAGGAAGTGACCTGACCTTGACATTTGAAGACATGATCATTTATTTTAAGATTTTTTTTAGTTTTGTTTTTTGAATATATATTAATGTCAAATGAAGTATTAATAACATGTTGACAAAAAGAAGACTTTGGAATTGACTTTCAAAAGTATGCACTTGATAAAACTCTAGGAAATTACTCAATATACTTCCATATCTAAATAAACCCTAAAATTACACAGCTACACACTAAATTCTGCCTTTCTAAGTCTCAATGAAACAAATTAATGTTATAAGACACAATAAAATATCCTAAAAATAAAACACCATTTAAGAAGAACCTCCTCACAGCCAAATACCTCAAATACAAATACAGGTTAGTCAGTATATGCAATATAATAAAATCCCCATATTCTTTGTAAAAATAATCCTACATGTACATGTATAAGACTTAGATATAGCATGTTTTAAATATTATTTATTAACTTGTTTACATATTATGCTTCTTCCTCATAAAATTTCCCAAATATAGTTATACATGTTCTAGTTATGGTACAGTAGCTTTTATGTTGTTGTTTTTTGGCTGCAGACCGCAAACCATAAAATATAAAACCACAAAAAACGAAAGCAATAATAGGATAAACACCTTTTTTACAAAGTTATAAAAAAGACAATAACTAATATATCACACAAAATCAGATTTCTATTGCTGTTCTTCATCTTAAAAGTTACTGGGATTTAAACACAGACGATGAGTCATAGTTTACATGTAGTACATGAAGATCAAAATAGTTCTTACTCGTTTATATAGACATTACATGGTAATAAGTTTACATACAAAGATATCTTTAATACTTAAGATAATAAAAAGTTGCATAAATTATTTTTCAGTAGCTTTACTATTAACCAAAAGTTATAAATACCAAAAAATTTAATTATTTAAAATTTATAAACTACGCTACCTTATCAAAATCGTCTGCATCTGGAACAACTTTAAAGTTTTCTTGGTATGCTAGCCGCCTCATGTTCTGTCTAACTCTTGTGGAGGACATGTTTGACAAAAACCAAACGACTGTTGTCCTCCTACATCAAGTCTTTGACAATAACGGCTATACTTTATATTTTAGGCTTACATGTCATCAATCTATGTTGTCAAGATTGACAGTAAATATGACAAGCCAAATAAGTATATAGACCTGTACAATACACAATACAATGGAACCATAAATTACAACTGTTACTTATCACGTTTTTTTCTAATCGTAATAACAAAAAGTGTTATCGTGACGTAGTATTTATAACTTTCAGAGTGACGAAACAGACCTGTTGGACCTTATTTCTTACTTTACTTCTGCTGTTTGTAATTCTTTAATCCTTATTTATATGTCTAGAGGTTAAGAAAAATATCAAGCAGTACCAATAATTATACAGAAAGAAGAGAGTATTTTGAAAAGTGCATACATGTTTTTAGAAAAAAGGTACCTAGTAAAACAAGGATGTTTTTGATGAAAAAATCTAAGGGACAATGATTTACATATCTGCATATAGAATAAATATTGTGTAAAGGGTATGAAAATAGACGTCTTGATGTGGTCCAACAGAGAATTAAGACATACCCTGCCTTAAGTCAGTGACGACAAATAAATTCTATTCAATGAACCTAACAATTGTGTTTATTGTCTGATTAATATTGAAGATAATTTTGAAGTTTTAGAGTATTCTAATCTTTCATAAAAAGAGAATTGGGCTAAACATGTACATAAATTAGACAGCAGCACAGAAACCACAACAACTGTTTACAGGTTAACCTATAGTCTTCAACAATAGACAGGTGTTAGTCTATACTGCAAGCTCTTTATTGCCACCAGTCAAGACCTATTGATTTTCATCCTTACCTACTTAAAAATCTTCTTGCAGAAACAATACAATTAAACCGTTTTTCAATATTTGAGTCTTGCAGTTAGTTGCATAGATAAAAGACAAGTGGTCTGTATATACATCAATTAAACAGCAATAGAAGAAAAGAAAAAACACAAACAAATTAAAAAGTTAAAACATATTTCAATGTCAACAACTGCTGTCAGTGTGCCAGTACTTTGATAGACATTATTTACATACTAATCAGCCAAACACTGTTAATAGTCTTAATTTACATTATGTAAATAGTCGTCATTAGTCTGATTTAAAGGTTGTCTGCATTGTTTTTCCATGTTAAACAATCTTAAATACCAGTAGTTAAACCAGATGCTCCGCAGGGCGTAGCTTTATACGACCGCAGAGGTTGAACCCTGAACGGTTGGGGCAAGTATGGACACAACATTCAAGCTGGATTCAGCTCTAAATTTGGATTGTGATTAAATAGTTGACACAGCATAGGTTTCTGACACAGAATGAATGTGTTCTAATGAAATTAAAAATTTTGTTTTCTCTTAGAGCAATTCACTATGCTGTTGAATATTATTCCTCTCAAAAAAATGTTTGAAGAAATTTTCTTTTTATTTTTGAAATTTCAAATGAGAAAATTGAACCCAATTTTTTTAATCACATCCCCCTTTCCCTTATTCCAAAACTAATCTCAATTAAAATTTCTAATGGAGTTTGCAACAATTACTACTCATTTAAATACATCATAAAATATTAAGATGTAAAAAAACTGCTTGTTATCACTGAATGGTAAAGATTATTTTAATTTATCAGTTGGTAGTAAAAAGTGAATATACATTGTATATTGTATATATAACAAAGATTTAAGTTGATTCTGGACAAAGAAAGATAACTCCAAATAAAAAAAAAATCTTACAATTAGATATTTCTTGCTTACTATTCTGGACAAAGAAAGATAACTCTAATTAAAAACAAAATTGCTATTTCACAATATTTTGCAATAAGATATTTCTTGCCATTGCGCAATACTGTGCAATTGAAAAGACTTGCTATTGCACAAAACTTAATATAATAATTTTAGATCCTGATTTGGACCAACTTGAAAACTGGGCCCAGAATCAAAAATCTAAGTACATGTTTGGATTCAGCATATCAAAGAACCCCAAGATTTCAATTTTTGTTAAAATCAAACTAAGTTTAATTTTGGACCCTTTGGACTTTAATGTAGACCAATTTGAAAACAAGACCAAAAATGAGGAATCTACATACACAGTTAGATTTGGCATATCAAAGAACCCCATTTATTCAATTTTTGATGAAATCAAACAAAGTTTAATTTTGGACCCTGATTTGGACCAACTTGAAAACTGGGCCGATAATCAAGAATCTAAGTACATTTTTAGATTCAGCATATCAAAGAACCCAACCGATTAATTTTTTGTCAAAATCAAACAGTTTAATTTTGGACCCTTTGGACCTTAATGTAGACCAATTTGAAAACGGGACCAAAAGTTAAAAATCTACATACACAGTTAGATTCGGCATATCAAAGAACCCCAATTATTCAATTTTGATGAAATCAAACAAAGTTTAATTTTGGGCCCTTTGGGCCCCTTATTCCTAAACTGTTGGGACCAAAACTCCCAAAATCATTACCAACCTTCCTTTTATGGTCATAAACCTTGTTTTTAAATTTCATAGATTTCTATTCACTTATTCTAAAGTTATGGTGCGAAAACCAAGAAAAATGCTTATTTGGGTCCCTTTTTGGCCCCTAATTTCTTTAACTGTTGGGACCTAAACTCCCAAAATCAATACCAACCTTCCTTTTATGGTCATAAACATTGTGTTTAAATTTCATTATTTTCTATTTACTTAAACTAAAGTTATTGTGCGAAAACCAAGAATAATGCTTATTTAGGCCCTTTTTGGCCCCTAATTCCTACACTATTGAAACCAAAACTCCCAAAATCAATCCCAACCTTTCTATTGTGGTCATAAACCTTGTGTCAAAATTTCATAGATTTCTATTAACTTAAACTAAAGTTATAGTGCGAAAACCAAGAAAATGCTTATTTGGGCCCTTTTTGGCCCCTTATTCCTAAAATGTTGGGACCAAAACTCCCAAAATCAATACCAACCTTCCTTTTGTGGTCATAAACCTTGTGATAAAATTTTATAGATTTATATTCACTTTTACTCAAGTTAGAGTACGAAAACGATGACGACGACGACGACGACGACGACGACGACGACAACGTGATAGCAATATAAGACGAAAATTTTTTCAAAATTTGCGGTCGTATAAAAACTGCATAAATTCTAAACCAAAACAAAATACAAACAGCTATCTGTTGCACAATTTAGACATTTACACTGTAAAATAAAGAGTTTGCCATGACTTATCTCAAATTTTACATTTTTTTTTTTTATCATACTTTTGTATTAAATAAAAGTTTTATGCTTTTTGTAGCTTTCTTATTGAAGCGTCACATCTCCTTTAACTCTGATGACATATACCATCTAGTATAATTTCAGTTTTTATGGTAATAAATTTATTTCACTTTTTATAAGGTAGATAATTTAATTACTTCACATATATGTAGATTTTCAACAATGTTAAATGACATTTTTTTCTGAATGAGGTATTTTGCCAGTGGTATATTAATGACTTCATGCAAGCCCAAATCCAAACAGACATGCCAATGTGGTCTTTTTGTGTATCATTAATCTTCTACTAGTAATAACCAGGAAATAGTTATAGGATAAACTAATGAAATTCAATTTGCTAAACAACTTGCCTAAGATTGATTTGAAAAGTTTGACCCTTTTGCTCTTTTAATGACCAAATATGGTCCTTGCCATCAGAAACATTATCAAATTGTCATTGTCTAGAGAAACAGTTTTATTAACCTAAGTGTCCCCCATTTTTTCCTATAATTTTGTGTAAAATGTTCATACTATGACGTCACTAAACTGGTAATTTGTCAAAAAGATATGCCAACAGCATTGTAATCATTTAACAAAGTTAAATATTTCCATTTAAAATTCTTAGTAGACTTTTGTTAATTTTTAACGTTGTTTACATTAGATACAGATAACAATTCTTTCTTTTAAATTATCTAAATTTATTCCTCATAAAAATACTATTAATGTTACATTCAGTACTGCTTATGTTCAGTTTTAGCTGAATTAATTCAAAGGTTGTCTGTCTTATACGACTCTGACAATGCCATGAGGAACTTTTAATAATTCCTCATTGACTAATATAACAGGACTTTTTCCAAGTGACAGTGTTTTTTTCAGAATCACATACAGACAGTTATTAAAATTTTGAACTTCCTGCACTAATTTTGATCCCTTCAGTACAACAATTATTCCTAAAAGCAAAAAACTGACAAAAAGGTTCATTTCCATAAAACTGTCCATCAATGATTGAAGGCTATATGGTGACTGTTTGATTTCTTTGTCGCCAACTGAAAGTTTCAGTGTGAAAAATGTAAACTTATCTGACCTCAATATATATGCACATTGAAGGACAAATATAATTACTGACTGTACATTTAGACCTGATAAGGAAACATCAAAGGATATGATCTATTACATACATCTCTGATATTCTGTATGTCATCTTGGTCTGACACCCACAATACATGCCAGTCCTAACGTTTACACATGTTATGTCTGTAACACAATTGTTTAGCTTCAATTTTTCAAATTCATAACATTCTACTATAAAAAAAGTCACATTTATGTACTTGTCTCGATTTTGCTGATGTAATATGATATTATTTACTATAATGATATTATATATGAAGTTCTTTGCCAATAAACACTTTACAAAAAAAAAATCACATTCATTTCAGTATGTACGAGTCATCTTCGAAGTAATAGCTACATGGGTCCTTATGTTTTATAGATTCTGGGAGACTTAGATAAATGTTAGATATTTCTTAATACCATATACCATTAGGGTTGTAGGTACAACTAGGCCACAAAACTTGCAGACCCAGAGAACTATAGTTGAAGAATTATGGAGAGGATCAATCCGTCCCAGTTGTTCTAAAATCAAACAGCTCATGATCATCTTATCTAGGATGTTACCAATCTATAACCAGTAAGATTGCTGGTGGGAAATAAAACATGGGAAAAAGTGTCACATGATCATATCTGTCAACACAGAGAATGAATATTTGAGGATGTTACTAAGACAGGAAAAACAACAATGATTTAGAAGAGTTCCCTGTGAATATGAGAAACTCCAAATAATTCTAAACTCCTTAATAATATGTACAAAAAAACATCCCCAAAATTGTGTATATATACTAACCATTAGAACCTTTCACCAAAGATTTTGCAAATTCAAAGATATTTATTCTGATACTTAGTTAATATAAGAACTCAGAAGGTGGGTTTTAGACCTATTAATGCTGTACATCTGCTGTAACTTTATTGAATAGGACCATTTGTTGGATGCAATTTTTTATCTTATTTTATAAACATCATTGCTTAGACATTTAGCTAAGTTAAAGGCAGACTTAAATTCAAATGACATCATTACATAGGTTTGCCAGTTTCAACCCAAATGCAATGCCCAGTATTTTATTGTAGGACAAAGTCTTATATAAAATTAAGTTATGTAAATTGCAGTATAAACTAATCAAATACATTTATTTAGTCAAAATTTTACATATTTGTCAACAAAAATCTAGAAATGAAGCATTATAAATATTTGAAATTTTCCCATATTTTTATTACATGATTTGAGGGAATTTACAAGAAGATGTTACTTGTGTAGGTGTTTCATTTTGCAATAAATTCAAGCTTATGAGGGCGTATGAACTTCATACAAGACGTGCTCTGAATTTAAACATGAAATACAAGTAATACCTCAGCTTAATAGTACATATTTCCAACATTATGCATGATCATACATGTATATAATATATTTCAGATCTGTAGCTGAGATGTCTCTAAGGGGGGGGGGGGGTATTTGTAGTCGTGATGCCCTCAAAATTCAACCTGATTCAACTACATGTATAAAAGTTTATATTTATATCTTTTTTTTTATAGGGGATGCTTTTCTAAACACCCTGTAATCCCCCTGGCTGCTGTTGTGAATTTGTACATGCTTTTACTATATAAAATGTACCTTAAAACCCTATACTTTTACTTCTTATCTTGCTTTTATTTTCATTTATTTTGAATCCTACCCACTTTATTTTTAGATTTAATAGTATTATTTATAGAAGGTTGAATTAATGATAGGGCATTACTGTATTGCAGGGTTGACATTAATATAATTGTGTACTGATATAGAACTAATGGAGACTGAACTATTTAAGTTCTACAAATTGTACTACATGGCCTAAATGTAGGTAATAATGACATTTCTTTTATGGGCAGTCTTTCAGGAGACACAAGTGAGGTGGAGTAATTGGGCCAAACCATGCACAAAACAAAGTGCCCAAATCCTAAACAAATCATCACATCTGCATAATGAAGCTATTATTATCCATACATCTATACTTTAATCTTTAGTACAATGTTATATCTATTTCCTCAGGTTAAAGTTTGAACAATCAAGTTTTGATCTCGGCAAAAATATACAACCCTTTATGTACTGATTCGTGTTTACATTTTGATAAATTGAAAATTTGCAATTTATCTTTACAATATATCTATTGACATAATGAAACTCTTGAAAAAGATGGCCTTATTCATATCATCAGGATTTTATTGGTATTATTAAATTCTTCACCGATAAAATGATGCTTGTATGATTAAATATAGTTATTGAGTTTCTACGTCATTTGGTCTCTAGTGAAGAGTTCTATCATTGGCAATCTTACCCAACTTCTTATTTTTATACATGCATTAGTAAAGTAAGATCTGGTCTTATGTAAACAGAATTAAAAGTAACATCATTAAAATACAGAACTGAATTTTATTGAGATGACATGTAGAATGCCAATCAGAAAGTCTATTATTAGGACCACTTGATTGTTAAGCTTAACTTAACCTTTCATGATAAAAGGGAAACATGCTTATTTCCTTAATGAGGCAACAACCTATTACAACAATATATAAAAACAATTGAAAAACAACTTGTAAAATGTAAAAATAAGGCTAAAAGTTCATTAACCAAAACCTTAATCTTTGCAAAAGTATTCATGTACATCTACTTAGCAATTCAAGAAATATTTATGGCAAGGTGGTCCTGCAAAAAGGGGCGAGGGTGTAAACCAAAAAATCTTAGTAAAATTTTTACTAAATGTTCAGAATGCGATGAAGTCCATATATATATACTAGTACTATAAGCTATGTGATCTTTTGTCATGTAATTTTGAACTGCATAGAAGGTAACCTCTAGATTTAAACAAACAGTACATACATTCGTATAACTGACAATATTTTTGAGTTATTTTTGTGTATACTCCTTTTTTCTAAAACCTGAATAGTCTTTTTTTTGTCAAATTTTGAGATATTAGTTAACCTGGATGGGAGGTTGATACATAGAATTTATGACGACCTCATAGCATACTTAAAAAATACTTGATTTAGTTCCAATTTTTCTGTTTGGTAAACAAATATAAAGGTATATAATAAAAATAAATTTACACAGTTTTTAGAAAGGTTTAAAACTTATTTATTTTCATTTAATTATAAAGAAAAGCAGTCAACTGTAATGGACTTGTTAAAATTATTAAAGCTAAAGGCCAAAAACCTTAAAAATTTAATCAAAACAATTTTATGCTTTGGTTATTAAATCTATAATTTTAGTAAGTTGTTGTCATTCACAAAATTTAAATGTATAACTCTAAAATGCAGGTATATCCAGGTAAAAATCTGTGTGCAGGTGGTAAAAACTCTTTTATGGGTGATCAAAAGCCTAAAAATATCAACATTTATACTGACAAAATTTTGGTTCACATGTCAGATATTGTAGGAGGACATTATGTAAATAAAAATATCAGTAACACCACACAATTTTAACATGTACTTTTAACAGGACGTACAATGCTCAATACATGATCAATGTACAAAAATATAAACAAATACATTTGTTTGTACTTGGACATAAAACCCTTCATGTATAAAATCATACAATGTACGACCAATTGTGTTCTTATTCATTTGTATATATGCAATAAATATAATATTTGTATTGAAAACCAGTCATGAATCATAATGTTTACAATAAAATCCTAATATACTTGTATAAAGTTTATTATAAATATTTCCTGTTTAAAAAAAAATTGAACAAAAAATGATGTGTGTGTGCATACATATTTGAATGGTATTTAAATAATCCATAACGGAACAAAAAAGATAATTACCCTAGATATAACTGGTTTTGGTGGAACTTCTGTATTCTCCAGCATACAATCATCACATTCACATGGAGGGGGTTCTGAAGTTGTGAAAAAGTCCTCTTCACCATTAAAAGTTTGTGTAGGGTTGTTATTATTAATTGTAACTTCCACTCCATCACTTAAACTTTTTTCCGAACTGTTGTGATTAATATCTGATAAGTTCTCCATATTATCCTCTGTCATTGTTGGATTAACAAAAGCTGAGTTATTACTGTGAGATAGTACAGCTTTACCTTCCATAGTTGACCCACATATGTTGGCGGTGTGGGAGTGAGTTTTACCTGAACTGCTAATCGTTTGTTGATTGACTTGATCCCTCAGGTTATTTGTACTTCTCACTTCAGTTACCTGGTTAAAATTAGCAATGATACGCCTTCCTACTCCAGGTTGCCTCCAAGGAGAACTGTGATAACAGTTTGATGGGTGAACAGTATTAAACACATGTCTTCCTTCATTCACATTATTATTGTCACTTTTAACTATTCTCACTGGACACTTAACACAATTATCCAATGACTGGTCAGTTGATTGTAAACTTTTGTTTATACTACTGGTAGTATGAGCATCAGCCTCTATCTCATCTAGATCTGGTTCAATGACTTCACCATGTGCCTTGACATCCAACTTGTCACCTATGGGATGTATTTCCTCAGTCATTTCAATGATAGGCACGAAATCTCCTAAATCTGGTTCCACATCGCTGACCAATGAAATGGCTTTCGTTGTTGACCCTGGTGACATTAACCAGATTGACCGCTTCAAACCATCTATATCTTCAAATATCTTATGTACTAATAGATCCTGCAGTGTTTCCTGTCCTTTATCTAGACGACTAGTCTTTATATTTTGACCAGGTCTCGTTTGTGCGTGACAGCACTTGCAAAGATCATATCTTTCATTCATCATTTAAAAATAATTACGCATTGTTACAAATTTTTTAACAAAGGCTCTTGAGTCTACCTTGTGCGATTATATTAATTTGTAGCTTCTTAAATAGGTTTAAACCCTTATGGATCATATAACGCTAAAATATTTGTACAAAAGGAAAAGAAATGTTCTACTTAAGGCTTCAATTAATGTATTGTTTTCTTTCAACAGATTATGTGTTAAAAATTCAGTACACATTATTTCTGTAATATAAACTTGTACATGTGCATAACATGACAATATCATTGTAATTTAAATAAGTTGAGAAACTCCTACACTTCCTAGCTTGGTGTGAACATCTTAACATCGAATTACATAAGTGGAGTATGAACACAAAAAAATGGGCTTAAGTTATAATACAAAAGTGTTCCAAAAAGAATTTAAAGGAGAGGTAGCGAACTTGTCTCATTTTCCTCATCAATACGTACATGCTATCCAATTATTCTTTTCAAGAAAGCCATGATTTTTCAAGGACATTCTGTTTAAAATTGTTACACTTGCTGTGTTTATTTCTTGATTTAAACAATTAGAGTGAATTTTCAGTCTTAATTACCGGTAAATATGAATAAATGCAAGATTTATTCATTTTCAAATGTTCTTATTTAAAATGCTTTTCCATGTACCTTTTGATTGATAGTTGTAAATAATTAGGTCAAAAGTAGGTCAACCATGTCTGAACTCATATGCAACTGTATAAACTGATTATAATACAATTATAATCCAAATACTAAAATATGCATCAATTATAATTAGGAACAAAGGCTGAAAAAAGACAAATTAAATAATAAAATAAAATTTTCTTAATCATTTAGATCTTAATCTAAGAAAAAGTAGGTCAGTTACGAGGGATGAATCTTTACAATCATATGAAACATCAAATTAAAAAAAAGTATGCAATGAACTTTACTGTGAGTCTTCTTGTTAGAATTTCAGCAACCCCACATTGCAAGTGTGAGTAGAAAACCGTGAGAGGGAAACCGTGATGAGAGAAAAGGTAAACACACATGGAGTGAAGATAGTGTAGGTGTTAATTGGTTCAGTGAAAAATAAAATAAAACACCACATCATTTAACAACTGTTATGACAAAGTTTAAGTAACAAAAGAAAACATATAGAAAAAAAAGAAAAAAATCTTCATTGCTGTATCAACTCACTTACATTTGAACATGCTCTGTGATTATGAGTAGAATGTTTATCAGGGTCACAATTGTTTTACTCCTGTATCTATATATAACCCTGAAAGTTTATAAGCACCAAAATGTGTTAAAACAATTAACAAATGAAATATTTTCTGTTGTTTAAATGTACATTATATATAGATTTTTAATAACTGTAAAAAAATGCACAAAGGACATAATTTAGTATATATCCATGCGTAAGTTCATTAATTTGTTAAACAGAGTTGTTTCATATGACTTTATAAATACTTAGTTATGTATTACACAACCGTAAACTGTAAATTAGACAAATTTAACAAATGAAAGCAATAAAAAAAACTACCAATTTGTCTTGCTTAAATTGAACTATCGAGTTCACTTTTTGAGCTAACAATATAAATAGCCAGTATGTTCATCAGCTGGAAAGTCAGACAAAAACTGAAACTAATAATGTTCAGAATGAACCCGATAAACTTTTGTTTTCAATGGTCTAATGGTTCAGTATGTTTAGTGAAGAAGAGTTTTATACAAGTTTTCACAAAATGGAAAATAATGAAGAGAATGATGGACAAGAAAGGCCAAGGGAGGTAATTAGCTCTCACTGGCATATATGGGGCAAGTGAAAAGAAAAGGCTACAGTAGCAACTATAATTTTCCCTCCAAAAACACAGGAAGTTTCAAGAGTTATCTCCACCTAAACCAGATCATTTTATTTTTTTAATAACTTATTCTGATAACTAAATTGAATATAATAATATCCCTAATTGAATATATAATATCCATGTAAGTATTGCTAATTGATTTGAAGATTTACCCATAGGCACTTTGAAATTGTTTAAAGCATCATCCCCAATATTTTACAAACTGAATCTATGTGTTATATGATTAGGACCCTTACAGATGAGGATGTATTTTTGGGATAGAGGAAGTGTTATATGTCTAAAATCCCTTTTACTGAAATAATTAAGGAGACTTCAAATTCTTTCTTTAGCCTACAACTAATGTTTAACCCCAGAACCTACTCCTCGAAACTTACTGAATCTGCCTATCAGATTAATATTTCAACATATAAATACCAGCTTTGTTTAATACATTCATTATGACCTTTCATTTGATGAACATTATATATATGCTATCTAAAACCTTTTACATACACATCAGAACACTTAGGATTTTTTTGGCTGTAGCATAATATAATTATACAGAGTAGACAATGTTACAAAATACATAGTAGGCACGTAGGTTTTCTTCAAATTATGATATTTTTTTAAGTACTGTCAAGTATCATGAATGTGTACAGTTTTTTTAATACAAAAAAAATGTATGTAACCTGCAATTTTGTTAAAATTGTAAAAATGCCTAGCAAAATGTACAATAAAGTTAACTGATGCATAAAAGTAAGGTCAGCATATTAACCAAAAAAACACTTTTTTTTATATTGGCCCTTAAGTAATCATACAATATCAGATATCTCTAACAATTATTCATTGACTTTATCATTGTTAATACATGTAATATAATAATATAAATCTTAAATACACTCATTATTCAAATCCATGTCAAAAATATACATGTACACATGCATGTTCTACACAAAGAGAACTGCTGAACCAACGCCTACTATACATGTCACAGTACAGAATATGTGTGTTTTTCTTTTAGTTAAATCTGGTTACATCATGTACAAATGATGTAGTACATGTATCATGAAAGTAATATTGTCACATCTGACCCACATACATTTGTTAAAGGTACATGTACAGCATGTAAATGCTTTCATTTGGATTCAGAGGAGTCTGAGAATACAAATAAACAGTTTAAATATTATCAGAAAAGACAGCTGACACTGTTCAAAGCTTAACTACCAATCATTTACTACGATGTTACAACAAATGTATACTGATATGCAACAAATATAAAAAAGAAGATGTGGTATATATACATTTGTAAAAGAGATATTGTTAAAATAAAAATAACAACATACACTTACAAACCAAATTTTACCAGATACATGTAATATCTATCTAAATTATATGGAAGGGCATGGAGAAAGTCCCATTTATGCAATCAAGCTCAAAATGACAAACTTTACATAGGTATGTACATGTATCTACATGTAAGTTGTAACTAAAGTATATATACTGTACAATGTGTATGTGGACAAATGTACATACATGTTTGTGTGTACATATATGTATTTTGGGTTTTGCCCGTTTGCTATTTGTAGTAATTATATATCAATAGAACTAGTATAACTATTTGGGATACTGGTTTTGTAACAGTATGTACTAATTATAAATTTGATGTAAGGTGCATAAGTCACAAAAAGTTTTGGCGGTTTTTACGGGTGGTTGTTTTAAATGTATTAGTATCGAAGGTGCTCACAGTTACATCGAATTAAAGTTGGTCACATTGGTATATATGCAGTTGCTGCTATGTTTGTTGTACGGACAGGCGTTGGAGGTACTGGCTGAGGAAATAGAAACGATGCGAAAGAGGAACAATGTCATGTAAAATGTATTAATATATTGTTTCAATCGAAGAAATACATGTATGTACTAAAGTAAAATAAAATATTGTATCGCAAGAGCAAATAAGATGTTACTGCAAGCAACTGCTCCTATATATAAATATATCTGTGTTGTCTTGTTTATAGCCTATATATAGCTATTGAATTTAGAGATTAAATACTTTAAATTCGGACGAGCAGGGCAAGGGAGAATTTCAAATAATATATATGCATGTACATTTGTACTTGCTTTAGCTCTCCAAGATGTTTGTGATCTGTAAATACTCTTTGTTTCAATATGTAGATAAATAAACTGTACGAATAAAATAGAAGCTCAAGATATTGTATGTCATATTGCCAATGAGACTTGTCTCCACTAGAGAATGAGGTAAAAGTTAACATGACTATAGGTCACCTTCAAATAAACTGTATCCAATTGTGACCATTACATGTATATTACAATAAGTTAAATACATTAAACTTACTTTTCTAGCTGGTTTAAGTTCTTGAATTTCTTCTGTTGGCTCATCAAAATCTGTCAGATCTGTTAATGAAGTACTAGAATTTGACCTACTTCCAGAAATTATACTGGAATTGGAATATGGCCTGGAATCGTCTGAGTCTACAGAAAGTTGTCTATCTAAGTGTAAATGACCTTCATTTGTTTGTTCACTAATAAGATCCTTAATGTTACAATGCACTTGATCTTTTGCACATGGTCCACTATGGTCACTCACAACAACAGCTGGAACATCCACATTTTTGCAAAATGTCTGAAAGTCTACGCCACTTTCTGTTGATAACTGCTGATGCGGCTTTCTATAATTGTCTTTAAACCAGTCCACACATTGTGACGAGTTTGTATCCTGATAATCAGACTGAGGTTCTTCGTCTGGAGTAAGTAAATCAACAGCTGAGTCAGCATTACTTGATCGATTGCTACATATACTGCCATTGCTGTTCCGAGGACTTAGTAATAAGTGTGAAATTGGTTTAAGTTCTGTGTCAAAATTCAACCACACAGGTTCAGTATTGTCCTCTTCTCTCAAATAAAACATGTTGTCCTTTGGTCGAGTATGTTCTGAGGTCACACAAGATTCACGGTGTCTATTATGTTTATTGTTATCATCATCGTCCTCATCAACACATTGACATGAACTGATAGTTTCTGTAGGATTGTGAAATATTGCACGATGTTTGAATGAATTTAATGTTTCCAACTCTTTACTTGATCCTGATGCTGATTCAGTCTTTGCTGAATCTTCCGTCGGCCATTTTCTCTGCTTCTCTGGGATAATTTGACTGTCATTAACATTACACTGGAAGGGATGTTTTGGCATATTTGATAAATGGGCACTATTAATGTCTGTAAAAAGATGGCTTCTATCAAGTAAATATTGACTAGATTTATCGGTTCGCTGGTCAGAAATGGTACAGATCTTTAAGTCCGTTGGTGGACTTGTCTCTCTCTTCTTTTCCTCCATTTTGACAACACAATCTCCATTTCTTATCTGTAAAACAGGAAAAATTTTAAATACATCAAAGCTAAAGGAAGTGTCAATATATATAAGTATATAGATATCCTTGTATATATCATATATGTATATAAATATATCATTTTTATTGTAGCATCTGAAATGACATTTGCAATTTGTGACATTCTTTAACATATATTTATAAGATAAAATGTAATATAATCAGGACATATTGGCTTCTGTGGGACAGTTTTACAACTTGATATTTCTTGCAATAATCAATACCAGTAAATGTACATGGGTCTTATCTAGAAAAAAATGGACAGAAACAATTTTTATTTTTTATTTGTAGCTGCTTTGCTCAATTTCTAGAAGTATGGACTGTTTAAATTGATTAATGTAATCGAAACTATTAAAATTGATTTACATAAAATAAATTATCCTGCTGACACATGTATTAATATTCCTTTATACATATTATACATTTGTTCTTACATTTTGTTCTTACAAACTTTGAATTTTTTTTGGTATGTCAGAAGCTGATTTAATTTGTGCCAGTTTTAGAAACAAAGTAAAAATGACACTAACAACATAACTTATCTTCCTTGTTTTCATTCTCATCTTTAAATTAAATCTTTCTCATATAGTTAAATAAAAATACAGGAAATACAAAATAAATATAATATCCACTTCCTGCTGTTGTGAATTTGTAAAAATACTTTACATGTACATGTATCTGTGCATGTAATAACTAATAACCTTTAGTGAACAAGCTTCCATACCCCACTCTTTCCCTATTCCGCAGAACTAAAGTTTAATTTTTTTAGTAAGTATGACCTTGACCATTGAGGTATGGACCTCAAATTAAATACAGATTCTCTGGTCATTTCATGTGACTAGATATCCAAGATAGGTTGCAATCCCTTATGAAGTATTTAATTTAGCAACCAGAAACCACTTTTCTGTCCTTTTTTTTCAGTAAGAACAATGTTTGTATAATGATTGTTACCCTGTGGATATGGTAGCCTCAGAATCAAAAGATATATAGTATAAATTGAGTTAGCATCTGGAAATGAAAAAAAGACTGAATTATGGTTCAAACACCAAACATTTCTGTGTAATTTCATTCTCATTTTTCTATATCCTTTAGGCCCCATATTATTCTCTAATCCTTTGAGCCTTTATCATTCTGCATCCACTTATTTACTTACTCCCTAGTTCTCTTCTCTCAATCCTTATATATTTTTTTTAATTCACAATGAAGACTTACTTCCCAAATTCTCAATATATAATTGATTAGGCTTTCCATCTCACATCTATCATTTATCATTCCTTAAGGCTATATCTCTCTGTCTATGTCATATTAAAACGAAATATTTTATGAAGTAAAGACAAAATTCTGGATGATCAAAACAAAATACTTAAAAAAAACTAAGAAAACTATAAACTTTCAATTTAAATCATGACATTGATAATAAATTTAAACCTTACCATGCTTGGAATGTTTCAGTCCAAAACATCAGACAACTTTACACCAGATATGATATATATGTCAAACAAACATCAAATTAAAACACTAAATACATTTGTAGTGTCACTGATTGAATATAGGTACTAATGACGAAAAACATGATCATGTATATATATAGAACATAATATTATAAAAAAAATCAGTGTAAAAATATTCAACGAGGGGATTTTTCTCACATCAATTATCATAAGTTCATCGTTCCATAAGTTTGTGAGCGTGACTTTTGAGTATGCTACAACTTATCAAATCCCACATCAAATTACAAGTGTTTTTTTTTATAAAGAATATTACATTAAAAAAATATTTAAATTCAACAAGCAATTTTTATCTCCACAGGAGCTGATCATACTTGATCTTCCCAACTTATTATTACTGGGGGTAAACTACCTTGTATAGCAACTTCAATTTCTATTGTTATTCAAGGTTTTCACAGGAAAAATATTTGATCAGTCGGATAAAAGTTCAATGTACACATAAAGTAAATATAAATTCTGCACAGAGATTTGGGATGTTTCTGTACACATAAAGTTAATCTAAATTCTGTACAGAGATTGCAGATGAAACATCCCTATCTTCACATTTGCCAAAGGGTACATGTAGCATTTATTATGAAAACAATAAGATTAGATGAAGAGCTACCATTCCATCAATGAGACAGCAACACCATAAAAGCTGTAAAACAACAAGATGTCAACAAACTTCACGTCATCAACAATAGATATGTTTCTATACAATTTGTAAAATTCAAAATTGGATTTTGTCTACAGTACAAGTTGTGAGTAAATTTATCAGACACTGCTAAATGTCTACCATGAACCCCATGCAATCCAGAACCTGATTTTGAAATGATGCTTAATACTGTAAATGTCTTTCTGTTAAGATTCTAAGAAACTCTAGAAAGAGTTGCAAATACAAAACATGTACCCCGGGATATAGCAAAGTTCACATACATGTTTGCTAAGTGAAGTGCTGAAAATAATTAAACAGCAGGCATTCAGAGAGTATTGCATGTCAATACAGTCCTACTGGTACAAAATTTATTGTATTGGATCAAAATGCTTATTTGATCTATAACTTGTCATGATGTTAACTATATACAATAACAAATATTAAATCAATTTTTTCAAGCATGAAGAAAAAAAGTGGGGAAAAATTGAATTCCAGAAACTGAGAAACTGATAGACAGATGGACAGAATGCAAAGCTTAAGTCTCCTTCTATAACGTTGGTAGGGGACAAAAAAGACCAAAATAGGAGCAACTTTAATGAGGAGATTCTAAGAAATTTAAATAAATACAATTAAATATGGATTCCAGAAAAGCAGCTGATAAAATTTGTAAATATGACAGTGACTGACTGCAGTGTGTGGATATGACACTGGAGTGTGTGGTTATTACACTGCAGTGTGTGATTATGACACTGCAGTTGTGGTTATGACACTGTAGTGTGAGGATATGACACACCATTACAGCAGTTTGTGGTTATGACTAAACATTCTGAGGATATATATGACACAGCAGTGTGTGGATATGAAACTGAAATGTGTAGATATGACACTACATAGTATGTGAATATGACAAAGGTCCAATTCTTTTAAAATAAAAACAATTAAAAGGAGAAATGAAACAGATTTATGAATTTTGAATGTCCTCTTAAGTATCTCCCACCTCTTTCTCACAATGTCTACATAATACAATTACTTTTTTTACTAGTATTGTAAATTCTAATTAATGTGGTAAATACAAATATCATTTCAGTCATACAATAGAAACTGTTTACCATAGATTGATAATGTATTGAACATTAAAAAAATTAAAAAAATAAATAAAAAAAGAACTTTTAGATTTTCATATTAGCATATATATCTCAAATTTGATAAGAAAATTAACCTTAAAACTAGATGTGTCAAAGCGACACGAATGGCCCTTTCACAAAAAGTTGAAAAATCTGCAATTTCAATGTAAGCACATGTGGACACAAACATGTAGTCTCACATACCAAAAATCAGCTCAAAATCTGGAGACGTATAGAAAAAAATTCCATATAAATTTTCAATAATTTATCAAAGTCTAAGAATAAGCAGAGCGGACGAAACTTAAATTTGATCTGTAACTCATCATGGTTAACTCACATACCAAAAATCAGCACAATATCTGAAGGCGTTTAGAAAAAAAGTTCGTATAATTGTGATTTTCAACAATTTCTCAAAGTCCAAAGCCTGTAATTTGGACAAAAATTAGTGAAGCTGTATGAAACATAAACTTGATCTGTAACTCATCATGGTTAACTCACATACCAAAAATCAGCACAATATCTGAAGGCGTTTAGAAAAAAACTCTGTATAATGGTTTGTTGCGGAATGTTGGAATGACAGAATTATGGAATTTCGGAAGGACGGACAAGGGTAAAACTATATGGCTCCGACAACTTCGTTGCGGGGCCATAAAAATGTAAATTCAAAATCGCAATGATCTCTTAATTTAAAGTAACTTCAGAAATAATTTTGATGTCTTTAACAATGCACAAAATTTAGACTGAGAGTTGTTTTGAATCAGAAAAAAAAATCATATGCCTATTACTTGTAATATATAAGTCTAAAATATTCTTTATCTTATTTCTGATAGCAAACAAATTCTTATAAATTTCTGATTTGACTTACCAGTGTGACTTGGAACATCAACATGTAATCCTTGTATTTGTAACATGTTATTAACAAAAAATTAAAAGATAGATTTCACTTTTATATAAACAACAAAAGAAACGTCATATCACAACAGTGTTAATTTTCTTGATGTCAATATGACGTAAACTTACAGCATTAAACCCCAATATTGCCAACTGAAATTTAATTGACCTTTTCGTCTTTTGCATTTTAAAGGTTAAAATATATAATTTTAAACTTTAACCATAGGGAAAAGTTGCAAGGTGTTATCAAAAATATTAGGTTAACTGTTACCAATTTTGGAAAGTAAGGAGGATTATTGAATTAAATGGGGAGAGATCCGTTTGTGCCAAAAATGCGTCCTTTTGCGCCACAACTTTTTTTCTCCAATGCTACATTTGCGCCACCGTGTTTTAAAATTACATGGTATCATTTGCGCCAAAAATAGAGCATACTTTTGCGCCAGTTGGAAGAAAAATGACTTCCCTCCATCTTTATTCGGACTTCTTACTGCTACTATATTGGTACTTCCTTATTTAATGTATGTAGTAGCTTGTTACTTCACTTTATTGTCAAAAAAGACAAACACTGAAGGATGAAATACATAAAACAGTTCATGATAATTACTTGTGGAATGCTTCTGCTCCATTACTAATACGTGTTGCGGTAAATAGAGTTTCAGCCCATACAGATGGTGGGAGCAAAGCACTGTGCCATCAACGTATGTAGCTAAAACGTCATCAGCAAAGGTTATATTTTCTTCTGTTTTGGCATATCTTGTATTACATATTCAGCAAAGAAATAAGTTTTCTTCTCTCTCTGTACATGAACTGTCTACTGCATTTCAAGTCATTTCTCTGCTTATGCTCATCTTCATGTTGAAATATCTCCGATCATATGATACTTTTTAAGCCAAAAATCAGAATAAATATTTATCATTAATATTTATGATGGATGTATGTGTACATGTAATTTGGCGCAAATGAGTTCCGATTATTAGCGCAAATGATACATTTTGGAAAACAAAATTTGGCGCAAATGATATCCCTGAAAAACAATAATTGGCGCAAAAGGACTGCTGCCATTAAATGAATCTGTGATGATTCAGGATACCAAGAGATGATAATACATGTAGTATGTTCCAAATTTAACAATTTGTACAAGACTTAAATAATTAAAAAAAAAAGTGACTTTATGATGAAGAATAACAATATAAGCTCCATTTCTTTAGGGTTTTGTGAAGGTCATGGAGGGATTTTGTTATAAACAACGAATTATTTGAATCTGAAATAATTTTGAATTCTGGAAAATTGAATAGAAATGCATGATGAAAACTAACCTAACTAAATAGGGTTAGTCATGCAGGCATGGCTAAAGTTCATTTTACTTTCACTATCATTTCAGTATGAACTAACTAACTGCCCTTAGTCATGAGTGCATGGCTAACCCTATTTAGTTGGGTTAGTTTTCATCATAAATTTGTCATCAATTTTCCAGAATTCAAAATTATTCCAGATTCAAATAATTCCTTGTTTATAATAATTGCATGTTACCTGACCATACACTAACTTTTCCTTCGAATGAATGTTCTACATGTATCAAGCTTAATTGTCATCAATTGAAGACCCATCCTACCCAAAGTTACAACATAATAAAACAAAAAATCTGTAAATTTGCATTGAAAAACAGTCTTTTTGGGTTATCCTCTTTATTGTTGTCAAATGTTTTTATTTCCTTCTAATCTTCTAACTTTTATCTTCATACCTGTACACACAGTATAACTATTCAAATTTATCAGCAAGTGAGAAAAGGGGGATAACTCTAACTTCTTTCACAACTTATCTTCATTATAGTTTATTATCTGAATTTGAGTTTTGCAAAAGTGTGCTTACTTGTCTTTAGGCCATTTATAGTTCGTTGAACATATAAATTCTTGGTTTGTACACTAGTATACATGCATGTTAAAATAAAATTCACGAAACTTGGTATCACATAAATAAATAATTAAATTTATTAAAAAAATTTAAAAAAATTGTTCCAAGCTACTTTTAAAAGTTTTCAAATTTGAATACTGCCATTCTTATTAATTCTATAACCTTTGAAATCAAAGTGGACTCTACCGCATCACTGCTACTGTTACTATAATTTTATTCAGTATATTATTGATAACTGTCAAATTTTGGTGGATTATTTTTTTTGAACATTTATGTTACAAAATCATATACATTTCGTAGTTTATTGGAGCCCCCTGTTAGTGATTGAGTACATAGTCTAAGTAGATCAACTACATGTATCAATAGCCTCTCAACACTGAGCTTGTTAGTCAAATCCAGCACATGGCATGTCTTCAATCTTAATTGACTTCGATTGTCATTTTCAGTTTCCTACCGAAGGTCATGGTATATATCTTGTTTTGAACTCTGGCTTCCCCCACCACCACAATATGTGGAATAAAACACAAATCAATCAATATATACATGTACATGTAGTTTACTCAATAAAGATTTAGCAATAAATTGGACATGTGTCCATGGGCTACAGTTGAAACCCTTGCATGCATATGTCTTAAAGGGACATAACTCAAGAATTGTAAAACAAGGGGCTCTCAAGAGTCTGAATCGCTCACCTTAATTTTTTTGGTTAAATCTCTCATCAATGATTATTTTGGCTTTTCAATTTATTTAAATGTTCTTTGAATCGTCCTATTTTCTTCAAAAGCAAGAAAAAAAAATCATTTTCTCCTATGTTCTATTTTAGCCATAGGAGCTATTTTTCTTGACATACAAAGAAATAAAATATAAAATGTATACTAGATACCCTGAAACTCATTTAGCCTAAGTTTGGCTGAAATTGATACAGCAGTTTCAAAGGAGAAGATTTTTTAAAGAAGTCAACATGATGAACAAATTGTGAAAATGTCTTTAAAGGGCAATAACTCATTAAGGGGTCAATTGACAATTTTGGTCATATTGACTTATTTGTAGATCTTACTTTGCTTAACATTTTTGCTATCAACAGTTTATCTGTATCTATAATAATATTCAAGATAATAACCAAAAACTGCAAAATTTCTTTAAAATCATCAATTCGGCTGAAAATTTCAGGACAGGTAGACCTTGACCTTATAAATACTTTAACTTTCTTGTCTTATTTGCTCTAAATGCTGGAGTTTTTGAGATATAAGCGGATATAAGCCAAAAACTGCATTTTAACCTGTGTTCTTTTTTAGCCATGACGGCCATGTTTTTTGACGAAATAGAAAATAAAACACGAACTTTATTTTAAACACCCTACTGATCATTCAGTTGAAGTTTGGTTGAATTTGGTTGAGTAGTTTTAGAGGAGAAGATCTTTTAAAGTTAGCACATATGATGAACAAATTGTGAAAAATTGTCATTAAAGGACAATAACCCCTTAAGGTCATATTAACTTATTTGTAGATCTTACTTTGCTGATCATTTTTGCGGTTTACAGTTTATCTTTATCTATAATAATATTCAAGATAATGACCAAAAACTGCAAAATTTCCTTAAAATAACCAATTAAGTGGCAGCAACTCAACAATGGGTTGTTTGATTCATCTGAAAATTTCAGGGCTGATAAATCTTGACCATTTTTTTCCATGTCAGATTTGCTCTAAATGCTTTCGTTTTTGAGATATAAGCCAAAAACTGCATTTGACCCCTATGTTCTATTTTTAGCAATGGCAGCCATGTTTGTTGATAGATCAAAACTTTGGATACAATTTATAAACTAGATACCCTAAGGAACATCAGTTAAAGTTTGGAAGTATTTGGCCAAGTAGTTTCAG